>NW_008652082.1:26180-81606 GCF_000695815.1 Acanthisitta chloris | reverse complement strand
AGAATGAAGTTTTAGGCGTGTATGCAATCAAAAGACTAAATCAAAACTGCTCGAATACATTTTTGTTATCTTTTACGTACAATATCTGTAACAGTGATTACAGACAATGCATATGTAAACTGATGCAAAGTAGTGATGTCACTTAAAATGCTTCTAAAAAATGAAGACTGTGAAAGACCTTGTAGACCTTTCAGATTCATGCAGAATAAAATTGCTTTGTGATGCAATCATAATAGTGTCACAATATGAGCAGAAGTGTTCTTACTTGAATTTAAATTATTACAAACATGAAAAAATAGGAGTCCAGAATTTCAGAGTCCTTTGGTAATGCAGAAAATATTTTCCTTGACCAGATTAATTGCACTGTTTCTCACTCTCTGTATTGGGTTGCAGTGAATATCCACTTTCATTGTTCATAAAGTCTAACCTTAAAAGGGTACTGCAGAATTAATTTAAACTGTTCTTGTAGCATTTTAACATTTGAGTCTTGTATGAAGTGGAGTATTTATATATCTGCACTTACACTCCTTTTCCAAATTCATCTTTGGAGACTGTTTTTTTTCCTGGCCTTTCTCAACCAATTTCTCTTTTCCAATTATCCTCAACAAGGCCTGAGCTCTACCTGCATCTGTTCTTGCAGGGATCATTACCTATGCATGCCAGTGCTGGGGAGGTGCACAGAGGGATGAAAACTATAGGCTCTATCTGTGTTAGGAACTCTGCACCACTGTAGAACACCCTCTGTGCAAGGCATTCTGTTGTGAAGGCTGTTACCCTAACAGTTTCTGGAGGCACTCAACCCAAAATGTACTGATGGTATAAATGTCCCCAAGAAAAGCATGATTTTGTCACTGTAGATAATAATCTTTTCTCAGAAATTTGATTTTGTAGATATCCATCTAGTTTCCTGTGAATTACTTAACTCTTACTGACATCTTGTTGGTAAAAATGAAGGTGGGGAAGTTTCCATCATTCTCTAGCCAACAGTTTCAGTAATGGGAGTGTACTGTAATATTAAAATGCTGTAACAGAGCTAGGAAACAGAATGCCTTTTTCAGAGCTCCCTTAGTTTGGAGGAATTTTATCCTATCCTCAAATTCAAGAGTGCAGATTTCAATGTAGCCATAAATAATTCTATTATATTGCTTGTTAGGTGGCATTTACTTGGAAGGAGGTTGCTTCTTTTCCTGCACTAGAGCAGATTTTGTCGCTGGGGCTGAAGGAGGTCAAAAATCATACATGTGCTGAAGTCTGTAGAGAATTGAGTCAGGACCCAACAGTTTGGCTTCCTTAACTCAAAGCTCTCACTAATTGCACCAAGTCAACATAAATACTCCCTGACTTCACTGATGTTCCATATCCTCCCTGCCTTTCACACACTGAAATGCCACCAGCTAGGACAGAAAATCTGACTTTAAGTCCTTCACCATTATACCCAGCGTGAGTGTAGCTAGCAGGTGACCTTCAGAAAAGTCACTAGAAGTTTTGGGGGTTTTCCACATGATAGCTAATGCAATTTTAAATACAGTAGTGGATGGGTTTCCATCTCTTCCTCTGAAAGACTGTTTTGTAGCCCAAAATTCTGGAAAAGGCAGACACTGTGTGTTCAAAGCGAGTCAAAACATAAAAAAAGCCCCAGCTTGGTTAGAGGGTTAGACATAGGGAGGTTAAAATTTATACTCAAGCAAACAGAAGCAGTACCTAGATTTTCTCCTCTGTGTTGCACCGAGCTGTCTCCATGTTACTCCAGGCATGAGCATGTCAGGAGAGTTGCATGGGATATTTTATGTGGGGAGTAGTTGTAACATAGTGTTTAGGGATATAAACAAACAATACATTGCAACTGTATCTTTTATACTATTATTATTTTGAATTTTTATTGTTAGTTAATATATTACTGTTATTCAGTATCTTTTGCACTATTCAAGGTACTTTTCCTTAATATGCATATAATATGGACAAGCTGTCCTCTGAAAGTTTATGGCTTGTCTTCCAAATGTGTATGTTCTCTCATTTAAAAAAGATAAAGGAGTGCAAGTGCAGCATTGGTATATTTCCCTTCGCTTGATGCAAGGATTGTATAATGTGACAAACAGTTCTTAGAATTTGGTGTTCTGAAGATTTGGGTCAGTATTTGCAGATGTGTATCTGAGCATTGTGAAACTGCACAAATAACACCAGTGAATTCCTGAGTTAAAAAGCGCAACTCTTGCATTTTACATTGGTTTTCAATGTCTGTGCGCAGACCAAATAATTAAACTGTTAGTGCCATAATATAAGATGCTAGCAAGGGGATAGATGGTGCTGTTTTCATTCTGGACAGAATGAAGGGAAATTCCCAGGTAAGGTTTGCTGAAGTGGATGTGACATGCTTAAAATTATCCCTGAATTCTAGCATTTTCCTAAAGCAGGACATTAATGTACAGTCCTTGTCTCCCCTGACTGTTTAAAAGCATATTTTTTCAAAATGATTTACTAAAGAAATGAAAAAGCGAATGTGATTATTCATTCTCTTTGTGTTTGATCAGTGTTATCATTTATTAACTCTAAGTGTGATACATCATTCTTTGCACATGTTCATTCCTGGGTTGCAGCAGAGTAAAAATAGCTATATAACAAGCTTGAACCCAACCATTACCAAATAGCCCTATAAATTTAAATTAGTAAAACATGACTCACCTCTAGATGGTTGCATCTTTGCTGAGTTTGCAGTGATCCAAGTAGATAATTGATGGCAACTGCTTTGCTTGGTTTTAGGAACTGTGAAAATTAATGGCCCTTACCAGAAACACTGATCTTCCATGACAGTATGTGCTCTCCTGTTCTCTGTATGCTTGTGCACGTGTAATATGCCAATTACACATAAAGGAGATTTTGCAACATGATTTTGTTTTCTCTTTTTTTTTGAGGCCACAGTATGGGGGCAAATTCTGCCAAGGTTCCAGTCGTATTTATCAGCTTTGTAATCATCAGCCCTGTCCAGCAAATAGCTTGGACTTCCGTGCCCAGCAGTGTGCAGAGTACAACAGCAAACCCTTCCGGGGGTGGTACTACAAGTGGAAGCCATACACCAAAGTGGAAGGTAATTATGCCCCTGCTCTGATGGACAGACAGATGCAGGAAGCTCTAAGCCCTGAGTGTTCTCTGGGCAAATACCACCCAATATAAGCAAATAGAGATTCAGTTGGCTTGTTTGAGATGTGTTTGATTTCTAGCAAAGTTGTATTCAGCCTGTATGATCCTGCTTGTATGAACATGTAGAATTGATTTGGGTTGTGAATTCAAGTCCTTGTCCTTAGCATGACGCCCTGTCTGTTGCTACCCCTCTCTTTCATTTCATGTTACATATTGGTTAGTCTGAAACTCAAAACAATTTCCATGGGTTTTTCAGCATGGGAAACATAAGTTTCCACAATAACACTGCCGGAATCTTCCTTCCTTTGGAATGTTCTCAGATTTCGAAATGTACCAGTAAATCAACTTTTTGACTTTTCTGTTGGTATAGTCCCATGAGAAGTGGAAAACCAAACAATGTACTGGCATACATTTTTAGTCATCTTTTACTAAAGAGATCTTTATCAGGTTCAGGTCTCAATAATTTCTTACTTTGTACAAGAAAATTTATTTTTACTTTATGCATCTTAGTTTTGCAAATATTTTGAATCAGTACTCACTTTTATCAGGTAAAACAAACATTTTCTCCAGTTTGAAAGCACAGTTCATGCCTGCAGCTACTTGACTAAAAGTGTCCGGATTATGTCGCAACATAGCTGTTTTGTTTAACACCTGTATAATTTGCTTTTGATGAAAATTGTATAGTTAAATACGTGGACACATACATGTACATGTATCATTCATTCATAGCCTGATTATATTTTCTTCAAAAGTCTTTGTGGATATTTTATTGGGTATTGAGAAACCTGTGCACTAACACCAGTGTGAACAGAGGAAAGAGATGATAAGGTTTCACAGCATGTAGTGGTGGATGTTGTATTATAGGGAGAATAATGCATCTAGTTTACTAGAAATTAAAGTGGCCTACATTGGTTTTAAAGACAGGGGCTGTCTTTAGTAATAAAAAAAGGAGGTTAAATTTAGGGATAATGGGCAGAATTTTCAAAAGCAGGATGTCCCCAAGTGACTCTGAACTCTGTACTTACTTCCATAGCTGCTTTGCAAAAGCTCCCCCAAGATCTACATTTATAGACCTGAAAACATGATCTGGTTTTCAAAAATGCTACAGATGCCTTGCCTCTGTAGAATGGACTATTGGAAATCCAACTGCTGATTTAAGAATAAAAATACACTCTTTTGTTTAATTTCATGTTCTTCAAAATTTTATTGGGCTGTTTTATTTGTTGCACTTACTATTTGTATTTAAATTGTATATTTCAGCAATTGTGACAATATTTGCAATTGCATGTCTGTTTTTGTCTGTGCAGAATTAATCACCCTTTGATAAGCAATATACACCATCCATATGTAAGGAGAAATTTGACAACGGTTGGGATTTTTTTGAGGAAAAATGCTTTTGTTAGGGAGAAATCTGGTCACAGTCCTAGCCTTCAACTGATCTGATCATTTGTGGCACTTTATGTCTTTCCCAAATTTTAACTAAACTTCAAATAAAATTACTGCAATCTCCAATATCTCTTAAAAATGAAATTTGAACCTGTGAAGCAGTGAAACTGAAGTTGAGGCACAGCAGCAGAGCTAAGGCAATATGCTTGTTTTCACACTGCATTTGAATTCTTATTTCTGTGTGCAGACAAGCAAACCCACAGGTGCTTTTAGAATAGCATATTGTAAACTACTCTATTTAGCTATATTTCTGCCCATCTTGGTGTTCTGAGATCTGACCATGCACAATTAATCCTTGTGGCTTTTCTTTGAGGATGCAGGAAGAAACAACAGCAAGGTGCCTTTTTTTCCTTTAAAACTGTGCTGCAGGCCTGTTAATGCTTTCTTGTCCTTGCTTGTTTGTTTGTTTCCCCAGAGGAAGACAGATGCAAATTGTACTGCACAGCTGAAGACTTCGACTTTTTCTTCGCAATGTCCAGCAAAGTGAAAGATGGAACTCTGTGTTCTCCAAATAAATATGATGTTTGTATTGATGGAATATGTGAAGTAAGACAAAATTAAGTTTCTTACAATCCTAATGTCTTTTTTTTTTTTAAGTGGGCAATTGACTCCTCTATGGAAAATGCAGCTGTTTCTTCAAATTCCCTTGTGTCTGAGTCCTTCACTTGTGCCTTTTGGTTGCAGCAAGTAGGGTGTGATCATGGACTTGGTTCCAAAGCTGTATTGGATGCTTGTGGAGTTTGTAAAGGAGATAATTCAACATGCAAGTTCTTTAAAGGCCAATACTTGATCCAGCACAAAGCTAATGGTAAGAAAAACTGTTCCACATGATCATCAACTCACTGCTCTGCTGTATCCCTACGTAATATATATGACTCCTTGCTCATTTGGGCAGTGGCTATGAGTCCAGATGTGAACTGAAAATCATAGGGAGAATGAGAGAAGAGTTCACATTTCTCCTGTTTCTTGGTAACAAGAAAGCTATGAGCATAAGTCTTGGTCAAACCTCTTGTTTCTTAAGCCACATTTTCCCTTTACATGTGAATTTCCTCTTAGATTTTAGGATTCAGGCAAGGGAAAAAATAGCTGTCAGCAGCTCTGACTGCAGTGGGACTGTAGAGCATATAAAAAGCAATACACAGCATAATGCCAAAAATGACAGTATTTCTATGTCCATTTTCAAATTAAGTTGACTGGAAGCTATCCCGCTGATTCAGTGGAAGATCCAGTCACTGGGAGGTGGACTTTTCTTTAGTGGACTGTCACAGTCTTCTTGGGAAATAATCTCGCTGTGCTGCAGTTTCTCACGCATAAAATGCAGATAAGATTTCTGTACCCACAGGGGTATTTTGAGGGTCCATTTACTGCTGATCATAAGACATGTCAATATTTCAGTAATACAAGCCAGGAAATTCTTCTGGATATGGTAATACAGCACTGCCTCTCAGCCAGGAGATTCCATGGTATCCAGGGCGTTGTGAAGACTATGCATCCCAGTGCATCTAATCTCACAGCCCTTGTCCATGATGGAAGTAGTACCTTCCAGCTGCTGCAGGGAGCTACACTATTGCAGTGGACCCACCATTAGTGTGTTCTGTATTTTTCTAAGGTGAACTTGCTTTTTCTTGTCTTTAATCACAACGTAAAATTTCAGGAATTGAATTACCTCATTGTTGCTTTGATTACAGGGTACATGGGCAGGTTAAAATCATAACTGGTTTTCCTTGTGAAAGCAGAGTAACTTGGTGGATCAGAACAGCTGACTTCATTAACTTTTAAACTGCAATAATTTCAGCTGGCTCAAAAATGCTAAACCATGTCTATCTGTATGATAGCTGCAAACACGTTGGTTACTTCTCTCCTTGCAGACTACTATGCCGTGGTGACTGTTCCCGCAGGCGCACGCAGCATACAGCTGCAGGAGATACAAGTCTCCACCAGTTACCTCGCGGTGCGCAACCTTGGTAAAAAGTATTACCTGACAGGAGATTGGACAATTGACTGGCCAGGAAAGTTCCCTTTCGCTGGAACAGTTTTTGATTATCAACGCTCTTTTAGCCAT
Organism: Acanthisitta chloris; assembly: GCF_000695815.1. Taxonomy (NCBI): domain Eukaryota; kingdom Metazoa; phylum Chordata; class Aves; order Passeriformes; family Acanthisittidae; genus Acanthisitta; species Acanthisitta chloris. Next base: position 74,963 of record NW_008652082.1, on the reverse strand, counting down.
CCAGAGAGTCTATATGCAGCAGGACCGACTAATGAGACGCTGGTCTTTGAAGTAAGCTTTCTTCTGTTTATTCTTCTCCTGATGTCTATTACAGAATTAGTAACGACAGCTTCAGCTCTGCACTGTAGATCTCAGCAAGATTTAAGAATAGTGTTAAGTCATGATAGCATTCAGACTTAATTGTGTGATCATGCTGGATTGAAAGGCATTTCACTAGCTTATCGAGTGGTCTGAAGTTCAGCAAACTGTCACAAATTCAGTGAAAAGGAAGGTGCATAGAACACACTGTATAGCATCATTTCTCAGTTGCTGCATGGTGGTAACAGAGATTAAAAATGCGTCCCATACATGGTATACAATAAAATCCAATAATGTAAAAATTAAATGTAACATTATGGTGATGTTCAATGGTAACAGGTTCAAATAATGCTTCTGAAGATGCAGGTGCATGGAACCATTTTCACATCCACCTTGGAACACAGGCGGTCAAAGTACCACACATAGGCTCCTGTAGAATTTCTGTTGATTCACTTGTTTTATTATATATGTTTATCTCACAATCTAATTTGTATCACCTACTTTGTCTGCCAGATGTCCTGTGTTGAAACTATAGTTAGTATAAAGGAAATTTGGTACTTACACAGTTTGTCCCAGTTTTACAATTTGAAATTGGCCACTACTGCTGCTCTCCTAAGAAAAATATATTCGTACTTTTCTAGATTTTCTTTTAAATGCATCAGAACATCTGAGGGTCTGTTTCTGCTGAATCGCTGAAGACTTTACTGCCTGTTAGCCCCATTAGTTTGCCTGCTTTGTTAGAAAGTTCTAACAGGTCTTTGCCTTTGTAACTCAACTGCTGAGTCTGTTTTGATGAATCCTTTCTTCCATGTGAAAGGGAAGGAGCCCTCCTCAGAAGGGGTTCAGTTCCTTCCCACACGATCCAGCAATACTCTGGTCAGCTCACTCTCAAGCACGTAGTGTACCTGGGGAGCATGAGAGTGAGTGCAGCAGCCTCCAGTCCTTTCACTGTCACATACCCCTGACACTGAAATTGTCTCTCTGCAGCAGGAGCAGGGAGCCTGAGCTCTGCAGCCTGCTTCCTTACCCAGCTTGGTTCTGTTAAACCAAGAAAAGAGCAAGTATGGACTGTGACATAAAATATATTCTTCAAGGTTTATTTAAACTCTCAGAAGTATTCAGTGAAGTTTTTATTTGGAATACTAAAGAGCTTTACTGCTGTTGATACTGACCAAGTAACGTACTTAAACATGTCTTTAAGAACCGCTGAAGTCCATGGACCACAAACATATGTTAAAGCACTTTAGGGTGAACACATGTTTTAGAACAGACAGTTTGACTTTGGGCTAAGGGTGTGTGTTTTCACAAAATGCCATCACAACTTGCAGTGCCTTTTTCAAACATTTTTCTACATTGAAGAATTTTCACTTTGTGTATGTATGTTAGTAGGGATATTCCTTTAGTACAAAGAAGAGTTTGGTTAGAACTTACAGACATGTTCCCCTGTCTGCAAATCATCTCCAAAACAGCCTTACACCAAAGAAACAACCATACTTACAAATACTATGAAATATTAAGCTGAACTCTCAGGAACCTTATTTGTCATAACACAAACAAGATTTGAGCTGTATTATTATGGAGCTAAAGTATGAATAATCAATTGCCTGCAAAACAACTTGGCTGCATATTGTGAACATACTTTGCAGAATGAAGGTTAAAGAAAAAAGTTTTATGCCAAATAATACTTCTATTTTGATTCCATCAAATTATGCTAAACAGTTTTATTAAGATGTAACATTTAACTGGAGGCTGTTGCTCCTTTCAGAGTTTATTTAAACTTCCATTGTATTTTTATTGGAATACCTGCACCACTGGCACTGGTAGCTTGGGATTCTGATGACCAAAAATGCTAGTTGTGTATTCCCCCATTATACATAGATATGAGCTGTAGTTAAGATTTTTTCCCTTTTAATAATTTAAGCAACATTCAACAAGCTGAATTCTGAAAAAAAAAAGCAGAAATTTGGGTTCAGAGATCAGCAGTATTTATAATTTACCAGTAACTGTAAGAAGCAAAAATGCCAATAGGAACTGAAGAAACCTGCTTTGATGAGAAAACACACATACTGCTGAAGGTCTGTTTGCAGTAGTAATAATGAAACAAAACCTACATCAGCTATAAATACCAGAAGCCTGAATAAAGGAATGTTTAAGCACAATACAGTGTAGCTTTGTTTTCATTTTTATCTTATTTGTGATTTTCAAAGAGGCACACAAAAAAAAGTCCTGCCAGCAAGTTTTATTCAATTAAGTTAGTTTTCAGTAAGATAAGACTTTCCAGGGTTTGGACCTTGACTTCTTCCTGCAGTCTTTTTTTTTGGTTCGTTTTTTTTGTGTGTTTTAATTAGATTGTATTAAAACGATACTTATTTTCTAGATTAGGTTTGTTGGGTTTTTTCCAGAATACTTCAGTGTGAGCCATTGTAAAAATGCACACTACAAGTATTGAGGCCTTGAATAAATTGCATGCATAAATGCAGGAACTTTTATTATTCAGGTGGGCAGAAAATATGAGAGTTTGTAGCTGTATTTATTGCCATTCCACTATGACTGAAAGACAGATTAACACAGCTTGTGCCCATCTCATTCTGTAGTTACAATTTTGGTAGATACTTGTGTGGTGACTCGAATGGTGCAGGGTTTTGACTTTGTTCCTGCCTGCAAACCACTCTGCATGTATCCAGAAAGTTCAGGTTATGCACGTCCCTGAGCAACATACCCAGGAGAGGATGAGACCAGACAGGTCTGGCAAGTCGGTGCTCAAGGCAATCACTTCCTTAGAAATGCAGTCATTCTCCAAAATATTTTCTTGAAAGAAATATCTGAAGCATGTGTGAAGAGAGAAGGAGGAGGTGCAAATAAGAAAAAAAAAAATCTTTAAATTCCCTTTTGTCTTACATACCACAAGTTCAGCCTTGCAGTTCTATGAAATGTTTTGTATTTATATTTTATAATACAGTAGGCTCCTATGCATTTACTTTTCTATCAGGGTTTTCAATAGCTTAGCTGAGAATGTATCATTTACTCAGGCTTTTCAGTCCTCAACACTATAAAAAAATGGGTAAGAAACAAGGCAAAGACCTATAAAGTGCTTTTCTTATTTACCCTACAATTTTGCCCCCCCCCAATAAAAGTATATGTTTATATATATTATATGTATGTAATTATGGAAAATAATTATATTAAAAAAACCCCAAAGGGCAGTAAGTCTGTAATTTAACTGGATTGTGGAAGAAAAAATGCAAACTATAGTGGCCCAATATTTTCAGAGGAGGAGGTGAAGAACATTGTGAGGTGAATGTGGAATTAAATATGTATGACTAATATTTCCTAAGCAGAACTACTAGAAGGGTAAATGCATGATGAGATTTTAGGATTCACCAGAATCCTTTCTGGATTGTTCAGGAGTTGATTTTGCAGATGGAGGGAAAGGAAAAAACCAGTAAACTAGGGTCCTTCATAATTTGTGTATATGTGTCCTTCTGGAGTAAGTTTTATTGACATTTTGGTGTTTGTAGGTTTTTATCAACCAATAAAAACTGAAATGAGAAATATTCATGGATTCAGAAGGCAGTTCCCAAAATCACCCAGTTCAGATCACATGAAGTAATAGACAATGGTCAAAGGGATAGGCATATAATATATAGTTGGATGCTAATCTAGGATGAGAAATGGATACCTAGTTTCTAAAATACAGTTTCTATAGCATATTTATCTCATCTTAAATAGAAAGACACTGGACTTTTTTTTTACGTAGCTGAATAGATTTAGCTCACTTTTCTGTCATTTGGTCACAGGTAATCCAAGGTCAGCACTTCCAATTTAAAGACCTTGTCAGTGTTTTTCTGTTAACTGAAAAATAGTTAACTTGAAAGGCAGTCAGTATATTTATCATTCATTTCTCCAGCTCTGCAAACAAGAAGGTACCACTAGTTGCTGCAAATCCCTTGCTGAAAAGGCTGGCAGAGCCCAAGGGACATGGCCATCACAGGGCTCCGGCAATGCAGAACTTGTGTGAGGCTCACTCATGACATCCAGTTGGTGAAATACTCACTCACATTCTGGGAGAACTTCTGAAAGGGCAAAAGAAACTGAATTGTTCTGTGAGCATGAAAAATGCTGCTGCATAGTGAGGGACTGATAAACTAATTAAAAAATATGAGAGCTTTATAATTTGGTTTTCTATCAATAAACAGATGAAGAATTGACTGAGTTGAGAAGTCAAATATGATTTGAGAAAGCACTGTGAACTTTTCCAGGATGAGACAGGATCAGGATTCTCACAGAAGTTTGCCTCAAACTTGGTGAAACATTGAATAAAGAAATTGCAAAATCTTTGTGAAAAAAAAAAAAGAGCTTATTTTGGCAGCAATAAGTAATAGATGGAAAGGATGCTTTGTAAAGAGGCAGGCATCCACAGGAAGAGAAGGTGAATGGAGCTTCAAGGCAGGAATATATCTAATTAAGTCCAGTAAATCACTTCCTCTTTATCACTAGGGGAAAAGAGGAGAAAGGAGGCCAGGTGGAATGGCTTTACCGATGATGTAACTGCCACTGGGAGAAAGCCAAGTTGCAGTTATAAAGGATTACATTTATTATTAGCTACTAGATGATAAATTTGTACTGATTTCCCCTAAAGAGAAAGTAGGCTAAAGAGAGCTAAGATGTGCTTATAAGTTACAGATGTTGATTCAATACAATGGATAAAAGGGTTCTCCTGTAGTGAGGAGAGATTAGCTGGACAGTATCCCTGAAGATTGTACGTTGAGCATGTGAACAGTGAAAAAACGGAGACACAGTAACAACAGAAGATAAATTTGAAACAGCTGAACTAGAAATGAGATCATATAGGACCTTTCAAGGATACATTTTTTCCCTTTTAACGACCTTCGTGGACTTTCTTGAAAAACAGTAGTTTGTCATAAGCTTTTAGTTAGGATTGTGTTTAAAGTGACTTTAGAAATATTGAAGAGATAAAAGCCTTTTGTTTTAAGGTCTGTCTTAAGTACCCAGTGGACAATTCTTCCTTTACTGCCTTCCAAACAGGTGTTCTCTCACTTTGCTTTGAAGCTCCTGGTGTTAGCCATTGTCAAGGATCCCATCCAATAACTGCCCATTCAAGACAACTGTCCTGTTTTAAAACTTGTTTTAAACAGTTTTCCACTGGCACCATATGCTGTAGGCTTAGATTTATCCTACTTGAACCAGAGCAAATTCATAGAAATCAATGGAATTAATCTTGATTGAACAAACAAATTGGAATCTGGTTTAGGATGTTGGATGTTAGGATATTTATTAAACAGTTTGTAGACCCACAGGGGATGAAAACTGGAGGTCTCAAGCAGAGCACAGACCTCTCCATCTACGCTCGCTGCAGGTAGCTTAACTTTGTTACATCCCCCTAAAGAATTAGCAAAAACTTACAAAACATGGGAGTGACCCAGGAAATCTAGATTCAATTTGAAGACACAGATTAAAGCTAGCAGGGGTGCTGGAATTCAAAGCTCATGCCCATTTTGTAAGTTGGGCACATGCAGAATGTGTGCAGATGAAAACAGACCTTTACCTGCCTTTTTTCTCTGTGCTCAGCTTCACTCTGTAAGTGATTGGTAAATGTCTGTTAGGCCTTCACAGAGATACTGATTTTTTCAGCTTTTTACAAGCCAGGCAGTAGTATGCTTTCCTATACACTGGAAAAAAATAATGGAAGAAAGAGGAGTTTAGCTGGTGTAAATTATTCTCTCTTAATTCAGTGTCTTGTAAGTAACTTCGCGTACACATCTTACAATTAAAAAAAACCCTGAAAAGCACAGAGTCAGTCACAACAAAACAGTGATGGTAGAGACTTTGAAAACTTGACCTGCAAAATGGAGTATTGTATTGCAAACTTAGGATGGCCATAGGAAAAAAACTCTCAAAGGAGCAGATGCACAGCTAGTTTAGAAAACTTTTTAGCTTTCAAGTCAAAATTGGCAGCAAAAGGAAAAGGTTCTTTACGCAGGAGGGTTCAATTTATCCATTTTTTCAACATTTTGTACCCTAAGCGAGAGCCACAGTTCTTTTTATTCTGAGTAGATCCGGCAGATTCCAGCTGTAGAGCCTGTGGTTTTCCAACTCAAGAAGCTGTAAATTTTATAACTCTGCACCCTGCGGTCAGAGCTGCTGAGTGTTGTGTCTGAAGTCAGGTGGTTGATGTGTTAAAGGTAGACATTAAACAGTTCTATTGAGGAACTGGAAATGTTTAAGGAGGTTGTTTGCCAGCTGTAAATTTGGGATCAAATGCCAGTTGGCTGAAAAGATGTTGGATTGCGTCCAGTTAAGTAGACTAGCACTGGAGGTCTTTCCAAATTTGTAGATCTGATAACTTGGCTGAATATGCAGACTTCAGTTACTGGGTTGTTAAGGAAAGGCTTTATAATGAATGTTTGAAAATACGATAGAAAACTTTTTATATGCTCATTACTTTGTCAAAATTGCAACTCTGCAATAGTATTGCATTCCTGATGAAAACTTGAACATTATACATTGTATACTATTTTTCAGCTGAGTGCCAGGGACTGCAAAGCATATGGTTTTGTGCCCTGTAGTATTTTGTTTCCAATACTATTCCATAGTTTGATTTTGTCTGTGTTCTATGTAGCTGACATGATACAAGAGGAAGGACACCTGACTGTGATGCAGCTCTTGCTTGGTAAACATTTCCTCTTGGAGTCAGCTGGGTGGGAAGGGGCTCCAGCCTTGGCTGCTGGCCAGGAAATGGAGAGGAAGTTCCCTTCACCTGCCTATTATAGTTGTGGCTGCTTCCCAATATGCGAGGAGGGGGTGCAGCCCAAGGTCTTAGAGTGTGTATGGCCCAGCCCCAGCCTGCCTGGTGTGCAGAATTTATCCCTCAGGCACTCACCCAGCTGGAGGCTGCAAGTTCCTTACACCATTGTGTGGTTGTTCTCTGAAGTGATAGATGCTAATGTGTCTTGTTCTGACTCGTCCGAGATCATTTCCTCTTTGTTCCCTTTGCACTGCTGAAGCACCAGGAGAGTATTGCCCTAACAGGAGTAAAGCTTTGCTACTTTTACCTTCTCATCCTGCCTCTTACCTGTTCTGAGTTCTGTGTTCAGGACACATTCATTCTGTTCCTTGTCTCTACTGTCACAAGGTAACGAGTGCTTTCAGAAGGCAAATGTTCAGTCTAATACTGAACGATATTTTAATTTTTAAACTTTGCTGTTTTCTTGGCCACTGACACAGCACAGTTTTGTGACAATTGTCAGAATCAAATGAGATGAGGACTCACAGAAGGTTGTGTGGTATGGACAAAACCTCCTCCTCTGCTGACATGACTTACTAAAAGGCCAGACAGAATTTCAGCCTCTGCTCTTGAAGGAACACAGAACACCTGCTGAAATGGGCGAAAGTGTTTCTGGCTGCCTGAAAGGCTGAGATCTGTGATAATACGTTGGGCTTACAGGACCTTCTGATGAGTAAAAGCAAATTAAAACATTCTGAGGTCTGGTCTGAAAGAAAGATCAGGGAAGGAATTGTTTTAATTAAAGAATAGTTTTCCAGGACTCAATTCTTACTAGAATTAACAAACCCCTTTTTTTTCCAAAACACATGTTCTGAAACTTTACACTTTAGATATTTGTCTCAATTTGTCATCAAGAGAAAAGGAGTGAGCACATGTTACTGCAACCTGTTTTATCTGGAAACTCTTAAAACCTGTCGACTCGGGGTTCAAGATTCAAAGTGACTGTGGAACAGCTGTTTTAACAGTTGGACTTTTTGCTATCAGCAGTCTCACAGTTTTCTAAAATTAAAAATTTATATAGAAGAGTTGTTTTCCTTATCTGAAGGGGCTGTTAAATCTTATAAAACATTTGCATTGGATAGTGATGAATAGCCAAGGGGAAAAAGTCCTGAACAAAGTTACACTGGGAATGGTTTGAATAGACTACAATAAGTAGAGGCATAGAACCACACATCAAAGAATAAGCATAAAGTACAGTGCAGAAACTCTGTGATATGCTCATAAATGAGCACCATGTGCTGGGGGCTCTGGACATCACAGAGGCTTTCTGGGAAGCAGTATGAAATCCAAAGGTTTGGGGTGCATCTGTACAGGGCAGGAGAAGTTGCACAGCACTCTCAATTCTAATGTTTCCTAAGTTCAGGCTGATTTTACTCCTGGTCTTATAAACCTGTTGTGATGTATACTTGCATCTGTAACTCATCCCTAAAGCACATCCATAATACTATCTCTACCAAGAATTTTCAGTCAAAATAAAGAGGTCAGTAACCACTCTCAGATCTATTTCTTCCATAATCTCACAGGTATTCTAAGGTGCTCATGAATTAAGCTTGGATGGGTGAGATGGAAAAATTCATGTGAAATACTTCCCCTTACCTGTGCTTGAAGGATCTTCTAATCTGAATCCTTCCATGAGAAGGCAGATACTCTCCAATTCTTTTGGAATTATTTTGCGTTTTGCAGCCCTAGTGGCTGTATTATCAGTTTGGGTCGTTCTTGAGTTTCCCTAACTGAAATAAAATCTTTAGCTGTTAAGAGTGGAAAATAGAGCATCTGTTTTTCTTTCTTCTAGGAAAGTAAACAGTATGCAGTCCGGGTCCTTCATCTGTTCAGCATTATTGAGCTGGAGATCATGTAAATTTTGTCTGAATTTTCACTGTCATGGGCAATTTCTGTTTTCCAATACGTACATTTTCAGAATACTTTAAAACCCTTGGCTACATTTCAAAATGTCATTATATTCCTTGGTCTTAACATAAATGCAAGTTGGTTGCTATTTTATGAAAGCAGAATACAGAGATCAGCTCTACATACATGGATTGCTTAAGCCTCAGGTCGGATATCATGTGAACTTAACTGATATTTAATTAATATCTTGAATGTCAATCAGTAACACAGACTTGAATTGTACTTGAAATGCTAGTGCTTAGCAAAAAGCGTATTTAGGAACTGAGGTTAACTGCACCTGCTCTTTATATTTCTATGACAAGATCCATATTGGTGAAGAATTAAAATGTAATAGAGCTCTGTAACTGTAAACTCTTGCACTGTTTCTATTAAGTATGAATATAAATGCACTTTGCTGCCCAAAGGTTTATAAAATAAATGCTGTTAAATAGAAATTTCTCCCCAAATTTAGGTATGTGTCAGATGTTCGTGCATCTTGCATTGATTATAATTCAGTCTTGAAATGAATACAGTGAATTTTAGAAAGTTGCCTGCATGAAAACTGTCGTATAATTCCCCACTAAAATAGTGCACCCTGAAAGCTGGGCTCCCTGAGTTAAATAGCAATGTTTGTTGTTATAGTCAGTAAACACACTTTCTATACATTTTCTAACATGGTATGCTAAATCATGAATAAAAGATTTTTCCAATCCTTTTTGCTCTGTAGACCCCCATGGACAGGCTCTCTCCTGGACTGAAGCTTTATCAGCTTCAATCATGATGAGAAAAATACCAGCTGAGTGTCTTCCAAACAAAATGTATCACCAGTCTGCATAGAAAAGAATTACTTTTCAAGAAAAAAAACCCTTCTGTTTTATACCCTCAGCCTCAAGAAGCCACCTCCAACCATCTCTACTTCCAGCCCCACAGACCTTTACTGCTGCTTTGCTTCTTTCAGTAAAGCGTTTGAGTCCTTACTTAATGGGCAAAGGCTTCCTTCATGGAAAGCTTTGTGGAAGGATCAGCTAGCTTGGACTGGGCTTGCTAAGAGAGAGTAAATTCCTCCCAGCCCCAGATCCCGAATCCATCCACTCCATTGCTACAGGCAGACTCTGGTCCCTGCCAGGGGCTCCCAGTGAGTGCTGGTACCATCTTGGGCAGGGCCAGGTGCAGGAGCAGAGCACTGAGAGCTGCGCTGGGGCAGCTGTGGCAGTGCCCAAAGTCTTTGGGATATTCCACGTCTGCTGAAGGCATTTCTACTTCACCAACCCAGACAGATGCCCCCTGATTTACAGGGGTGTTCTGCTGGACTGTGTGTTTCTGCACTCCTCTGTTACAGGCCCTGCAGATGTTAGGCCAAGCAATGCTTTGCTGTTCAGGAATTGCTTTGATGGTTTTTCCTTTAGGCCTCCTGAAAATTCTTTCACAAGCATGGTGTGTATCTATTTATTATATGTGTATCATGTGTAGTTCATTTTCTTCAGAATGACAGAATCCTATTTTTTTAAACAAACCCCAAATACCCCTCTACAGATCCTGTTACAAGGCAAAAATCCTGGGATTGCTTGGGAATATACTTTTCCCAAAACCAACACTGAAAACAAGACATCTGTCAGAAAACACAGCTACTCCTGGGTGACGGTGCAGTCTGAGTGCTCAGCTATCTGTGGTGGTGGTAGGTGACTTTCCCATTGCCAGGTCTCTTGTTCATGATTTTTTAAAGCACCTCAAACGTTTCAGCTGCCTTTAATTTTGCAAATGTATCAATACATACAGGGGTTTACACTGAACACCTGGTTCTTATTTTTTTTTATTCTACAACTTAGAACACAGATGAAGTGTTTTTGTGTTTCCTTCATAGTGAAAAAAAGTAAAATCCATGCCAGTCTCAATTCATGTCTCTTACAGTGGCTCAGACCTTTGTGTTTAGGTCAATCTGTATGCATATGATGTCTTGCTGGTGAAGTAATATGGGAATTAAATATGTGGTTTGATGTTGTACTTTGGGTATATTGAATCAAATAATGAGGAAAATTTATCATTTCTGTAAAGAGCAACTGAAGACTAAGATATTATCAAGACCTTTACTGACAGTTGCACCCCGATCTTCTCACTGTTTAATTGCCAATATTTTAGTTCTGCTAGGTCAGTCTGAAATTCCATATAAATTAAGGATTCCTTCTCGCTATATTCCTCTTCTAAATCCCGGGTGTTCTATCAGTCAAAGTAATTCTGGGATGTAATGAAAGCAGAAAACTGGCACATGGGAAGTCTTCAATACCAAAGAATATGACTGAGTAACAAAGAACTATCTTGCTAGTGTGTTGGCAGACTTCACAGCATCTCAGTAAACTGCTTATGAAAGAAAGACCCACCAGGAGCACTCCAGCCGTAAATTATGACAGCTGTATTTTCTTCCTTCCCTTTAAAAGGTTGCAGCATGGATATAAAAATGATGCAAACAACTGTGTTTCCAAATGTGACTCGCTGTGCCCAATGAACCATGTGTGAGGTGAATGATACAGCTCAAAGATAAATCTATAAAATCACTGCATCTCTCAAGGCATTTGCAGTCTTCTCTGTAACCTGTCCTGATGCTGACACTAGATTGAGTTTAGGTACAGGAACCCATAGAATTCTGGAGTCTGTAAAAGTGTTGCAGGATGTTCATATGCAGTTTGCAAGTGCATGAGGAGGGCTCTAAGCAAGTGCTGCAAGTGTCTGCAGGGAATTAGGATTTGAAGAATGGCAGTTTTTTGCTGGGGGAAGATTCTGCAAATATGCTGTTTATAACTGAAATGTTCAATCTGATTTCAGTAGTACCTGTGTTAAAGAGAAGGAAATCAATCTTAAAAACATGTTGCCAAAAAAAATCCTGTTTTATTTAGTTCAAGTCAGTGGAATTGTAGCAAAAATGAGCTTGGACTTGTTTAGTTAAAGTTGTTCCATACTACTTTTTCTCTTATATATTGAATAAATGTTTATTATAGTGTATTTTTTTTAATACTTCCATAGGACACATTACAGCAAAAGCAGTTTGTTTAGAAGATCATCGTGCACGGGTTAACGCCTCCCTTTGTGGCCCAAGGATGAAGCCTTTAACTGAAACAAAACTATGCAACACTAATCCCTGCCCAGCATAGTAAGTTCTCTCTGTTTTTGTATCTGTTTGCTGTGCCTTATGTCTCAGTGTGCCATGAAGGAAGTCTTCTCCGGCAGCACATGGAATTGTGCAGCTGCTAGCTGAACCCCTTTGTATTCTGTAACGTCAACCAGGAACTGTTTAAAGATGTGAGTCCTGTCAGCTTCTGCCAGAAGACAGCAGTGGGGCACATGGTGTATCTAGTGTTGCTAAGATAGGCCTCCTGAAGGCTGCTCTGCTCTGTCACTGTGCAGGGGTGAGCTGTGTGAGATGGAGCAAATCCAGCTGCATCTGAGGCCTGTTCAGTCACCTTTACTCATCTTGAATCACTAAGTCCATTTCCTGAGTAAAGTGCTGTTCCCCATGTGGAAGGTTGGCCCATGACTCAAATTCCAGATATTAGATTAAGTTAAAAGAATCTTATGAGGTGTAATTAGTGATTTTTGGACAAAATGTCCCACAGAGTATTATGGTACCAGGAAGAAGACTAAGCCAAATAAATTGTCAGCAATGCTCCTGGTGCCCACAGAAATAAATATGAAGACATTGCCTATGTGAATAATCCAGTTTTTGAAAATATGCAAGAAGGGTGTCTAGCAAAGGAAGACATTGACATATACATAAGCACTTAGAAACCAAGGGGTCTAAATCAATGTAAAAACCAAGGAAGTTACACTGATTTATGGTAGCTATAGTTGGTGTCCTTTGGAAAAAAAATGTTGTGTGCTCATGTAATTAAGCACAGTATTATGTGGCTTAGAATATAAAAGGGTAGGTTTAAGGCACATTCGCCTTCTTTCTCCTGCTAGTTTTTTCACTCTTTGATTCCTATCTTTGCAACCTTAGCATTTTTTAATTTGCTGTTAAAGAACAGAAAAGTTGTACTGTGTTGGACAAGGCACTTGAACTTCTGGAAAAGGAGATTTTCTGAAGTGATATGTGGAAAAAAATGAAAGAGTATTTCAGTGGGAGATTAATACAGTTGAAGATGCATTGAAGCAGATGAAATGGAGGAAGGGTCTAGACCTGATGTCATCTGCTGGTTTTACTCTCTCATGATAAAAGCAACAGGACTGTAAAAGCAGTTGGCTAAGCCCACTCATGTACATACTTGATAAAATAACACATTTAATGGAGTTTAATATGGATCATTCCTCATCTATGCCAGTCCAGAAGAGGATGATGGGGCAAAGTAAAATGATGTGTATGTTCTGCAGTGACTTTGTTTTTACTTAAAAACCCATAGTTTGCAATATGTTGAACATACTGAAAAATAGCCCAGTAATAGTTTGGAATTTCCTGCAAAATCTGAAGAGTACAGCAGAGTACACAAAATCCAAATGGCAAATTATACACTATGACCACAAAACAGTAGCAATAAGGTTTAAGTAATGGTAGCATGTGACATGAGAGTCCCATGTTCCTGCTTCAGCAGTTTCTTTACATTGCATTTAGCCACATGATTTTCTCAATACCAATTTTAAGTAATCTCTGTAACCAAACACAATCTTTTCATATGCAACTTACATTCTGCCAGAACTCTTTTTATCCAATGCACTCAGTATCATGCACACAGAAATGTATTGTCTGTGATGTCCTCGGGAGTCTTTATAGGCTCTTTATGCTTACCTTTGTTTTGATGTGGCATAAGGCTCCACCCAAATCATATTAATTTCTGTTGAACACAAACAAAACTTCCATTTCTATTAACCTGAGATCCCAATGTATTTTGAACATCCCCTGATATGCCTATCACTGAAAATGCTGAATATCCGTTTTGACACATGGGGCAATGTATTCATGCTGAAATTGCAGCTATTCTATGATTTACTACTTTAAAACACAATTAATGATTTGAACCCTAAAAAGAGTACAAAAAGAAAAATGTAGAAGCCCCAAGCACCTCTTGGGAAAAAGAGTTCAACTTACTAATTAATTATTCTTAAAATGCTTAGGATATATTAAGGTATGGAGGATCTGCATGTAGGACCATGCCTTAAATTAACAGACTGCCATTCAGCTGAGCGAAACTGTGCCAGAATATCTCTGTGGAGGACTATGCCCAGAATGTCACAGCGTGTAATATTTCCAATAAACCTGACACTGCCAACAGAAAAAAATGTAGGTTGAGTAAATACCATGGAGGAAACAAAGAATGCTCAATAGCCAGCAAATAAAGCAAAACCAAATATGGCAGGCAGAACAAGCAAGGGAAGGAGGTGACTAACAGATGAGATACAAGTGTGTCAGCTTTGGGACATAAAGGAGGCTCCAGACTTTTAAAGGTCAGTGAGGAATAATTGCTGTGTAAGAAAGGCTTATTAGTTTGAGTGGGACCAAACTAGTGTCCCAACAGTAAGAACACAGAAAGGCACCAGCACTGAACACTGTTGTTGGATTTCAGAACTGCCAAATCTGGTCATAATTATTTAGTCATTTGAGCTAATGAAAGATACTCTTGGATCACAGCCCAGATAATCTTGGAAAATGGCAGCTTACTAGAGGACATTAAAGTGGATTTATTGCCTTCTCCTCTGTGAAGAGGAGAGCTTTCTGGGCAGTTATGGTGGATAAATGCTTAAAAGGAACACTTTTGGTTGCTCTACGAATTACTGCTGTCAGAAACATCAAGGCAAACTAATTAAAAGTTGTAAAATGGATTAAAACTTCTTTTTTTCAGACGTTTGTAGTGCAGTGGTCCAAATATTTATAAATCAGACAAAAAGGAAACTTCTGACATGTTCTGGAATTATATAACTACTGACATTAATATTTCTTTGTCCTTAACTTAGTGCCTTTTATATTTCCCAGTACTTTTGGCAGTTACTGAAGTTATTAGACTCTAAGAGTTCTTCTATTCCCAAAGGCATTTTTCAAAAATAGGCTTTTTATGCATTTTTTACAAATTAAAATTAGCTTTGTTTTCAGGCAGATGTGAGCACATAGGCAAATGGGATTCTGTGCATCTTTCACACAGGAAAAAAAGCTTTCTTGTCATTAAAACTGTATGTAAGCAGCTGTTCCAGTGGTCACAGGACTGATGCTGTGAGACACTGTGGAAGCAGGGTAGGCCAAGCAGTCAGATTTGAGACAAGGACCTTTCAAAATTTGTAAAACTGCTGTTTTAAAATCTTTAGTTTCATTTCAGTGCTGGGTCTTTGAATAAGAGTTCTCAACAAGTAATCATGTAGTCATTCATAATTTCCTCTGTTTCTTCACTTGTGTTTTCCTACCTAACTATTATTTATGGTCTTACACTGGAAGCCTTTGAGGACAAAGGCACTTAGTTGCATGTTTCAAAGTGTTCCACAATGGCTTGGGACCCACTCAGTCCTTCAAGAATAGAAATACTTAGCAGCTATGGGCATTTCAAAACTGCACTTACCCCAAGCAACTGGCAATAACTCCTCAGACCTGACATGTAACTGCAACATGCCTGTGCCTCAAACACAGAACTGCCCAACAGCTTGTTCTGGTTCAATTTCCTCTGTTTTATTTAGATTCTACATTGTCTCTGTCTGCCAAATTTATTAAGTCAGAGGATATTTAAATCCTAGAGTCATAGAATCATAAAATCGTTTAATGGTTTGGGCTGGAAGGGACCTTAAAGCTCATCTCGTTCCAATCTCCTGCCATGGGCAGGGACACCTTCCAGTAGCCCAGGTTGCTGGGAGCCCCATCCAAGTTTTCTTTATTAAAAACTTTTCCTGCTTGAGAGAGATGTTTTCAAAGTTAAAAAGGAATGGTAATTTGTTAAGCAGACCCTTATATCTTGTAAATACTCCACCAGCCTCAATGGCAGCATCTCTTGGTCCCTGTGGAATTCCAGATTCCAGGGCAGATTCATAGGCAAGCTGGTTCTAGTAGATGAGAACTGTAAATAAAAAATGCTCATTTTTCTAGTTGTGTGACTTATATTTCATCCCTAAGAAATGTTCCATGCTTTGAAGATAGATTATGTAACTACAGCTCTTTGATTGCCTGAACAGATAGCAGTGCATCAGGAGATAGGCTGAGCAGGATCCCTGCATAACTCATATTTGATAGGTGGCTCATACATATTGATCTTATAAAGATAATTGCACTCCTGTGTTTCTAACATATATTTCCTCCTTTAAGCTGGTCAGCAGGTGAATGGAGCACATGCAGCAAATCTTGTGGAGGAGGGCAGCAAAGTCGTCTCATTCAGTGCATCCAGAAAAGGGCATTCCAAAGAGAGGAGGTTGTTTCCCATTCCCTGTGTCCTGTCAGCACCCCACCACAGGTGCAGATGTGCAGTAGTCATGATTGCCCACCTGAATGGAGCCCTGGCCCATGGTCTCAGGTAATTTGGAGACAAACTTACACTTTTGTCTGCTGGCATAAGGAAAATATTGCAAAACAATCTCCTTAAAAAAGAAGAATAGTGAAAATTTTGTGAAGATCAGTGTTTTGCAAGTGGCTCTCGTCATAAAGAGAATATGTAAACTATGTATGTATAAGCATGTCACTATATATGCATCATAACCAACCCTCAGAAGTGCTCAGACAGGAGGGCTGGCCAGAAGCAGACATGTGGAGTTCATTTAGGTTCATACAAATAGATGGATAATTCTTTCTGGTTTCAAAACTTAAGGCTCTTTGAATTCTATGGAGCCATTAACCCTCTCTGAGATTACTTGCCAAGCAATATTGACTTCTCTCAGAGATGACAGACAGTCAAAGAATGAAGAAATATGTGCACACATGTATGTGGATTGAGGGTTGATTTACATATTCACTAATAATTTCTGTACTTTTGCCTTCATTAGAGTAGCTACTGTACTGCAAGCAGAGTGCTGCTGCAGTTATTGCCATGAGGGGCATGAGGCCCTTGGGCAGATTCCTGTGTGTACACCCCCTGCTTTACACACCTGTGAGCTGCCTGACAATAAACCACCTGAGCTAAAAAACCCACATACACTTACACAAAGCTCAGCTCTGCTCCATCTTTCACTGCTATTGATGCTGGTATGAACGGTTAGTCTAAGGGTAAATGAGGTACTGGGAAATCTGGGGGTTCAGAGAGAGATGACGGTACACGTAGCAAAAGGAGCTACAATAGTTCTATTTTTACCTTTTAGTGAGATTCAAGATGAATTTAAATTTACTGAAAAATCTATTACGTATGTGTTCTGTTCCTGGTCCTGTTACTCTTTCAGTGTTCAAGAACATCTTGACCTCAGCATTCTCAGCTGAGAAGCATGAACTGCCTCTCCAGGGGAGTGCCCTGGAATGCTCTGTGACTGACAAGTAACTACTCAATAGTCCATCATAAAAGAGTTTTAACATTCAAAAAGACACTTTTTCTTCCAGTGCATCTGAAGTAAACCTGAATGTGACAGGAGATCAGAAAACCCAGGTCTTCGAATGCATTCACACTTTCAAACTTTCTTTCCTTTAAAATCAATAAGTAAATAAGACAAGTAAAAAAATACATTTTCATCCTCTTTAAAAGGTTGAAAATTCAAGTTGGGATTTTCAAATAAGTCTGTAAAAATTAAGTTCATGAGTCCTGATGAAATGTAGTGAATAGGCCTACTGAACAAATTAGTGAAGATTTTAAGATTCAGCTGAACACTGTTACATCACAGACTCAAAGGACCCTCACAAGGAAGGATTTCTTCCTAATATCTAATCCAAACCCAGCCTGTCTACACAAATCAGTGTCATTTTAAATGAAAAGGTATTTTTGTTTGTTTGGGGAAGGATTGAAACCACAGATTCTCACCATGCAGATATTTGTTACATTCTCAGCACAAGTGTGCTTTCATGAAATCTTTTAAAACCATTTGTAATTTGGTGCAAGTACTGATAGTACACGATTCTGCCTTGGAATATGCCCCATAATTATTAGTTGAAAGGACTATTAGAAGGAGGATGCAAGAAGGTAGAAAGCTGGCAGCATTATTTCAGGGCTGTTTATTTCTTAATTTTATGAGAAATGGCTCATTCAGGCATTTTGTTGTATGCTAAGGCAGTGAAAACTACAGAATGTCTGTTCCACTGAACCACAGTACAGCAATTCATATCTATTCACTGATGTCTTGTCCTAAGCTGCAGCTGGCAATTAAAATATATTTGGTCAAACTTCTTAACCATTGTCTGTATCAGATTCTGTCTTGTGGTGAGATTCGTTTGGTGAAGGAGTTATGTATCAATTCCCTGGGTAGTTTTCTCTGCCTCTAACTCATCCCTCTAGGCCAAGGTGAGGACAAAATAACAAATAGCTGAGAGCATCTTACCATGGGAGATTCTGCAATGGGGGGTTAGGACCAGCATTCAGCAAGGAAAAAAGCTTTTTGTTCACTAAAGCATTTTGCTCACAAGTCCAACTTAGCTCATCTATAAAATAGAGGTATTACTTACCTGTTCTACAGGAGCCTGTGAGCATTCATAATTTACATTAAGAAAACACTTAGAACAATGTCTTACAAGTGACATACAGATGTTACTGTTACTTAATTGCCAATAGAATTTCAAGTTTGCTTATATTACAATGGCAGCTACACAGCACATTAGCTATGGTTTCTGTGCTCTGCAGTAAAATACAAATAATGCAATTCATTTTCTCCAGTTGAAATGAGTATTTATTTCCATCACAGTGCTCCAAGACCTGTGGGAGAGGTATTAAGAAACGGGATGTCTACTGCAAAAGTACTGGTTCTCCCAAAGTGAAAATCTTGCCTGAAAGCATGTGCAGCAGAGACAATAAACCCGAATCCCAGCAGACCTGTGTGCTGGGACGCTGTCCCAAAAACGACCAGCTCCAGTGGGTGATTTCTTCCTGGAGTGAGGTAAAGTGGTGCAGTTACATGGCTCACTGTCTGACTTTGCTGTTCTTTGGCAATGTAGACTCAGGGCACACACAAGCCATGGGGAGGAAAGCAAGCTGAGCTGTCATTTGAAAATCAGGTGTTCTAGGCATGCTGCTACAAAACACAGATGTAGTTGGATGTGCCCCGATGTCTTTGTTAGTCAGGACTTTCACCAACTTGGATCCATATTTCAGTTTGCACATTACAGTGCAAAACTTTGTTCAGTTTTATAATGCATAATTTAGGGTCTCTTGCACATAGCACATCCCTCTTTACCTGAGTGCATCTGTAGATGTAAAGGGTGTGTTTTGCTCCTGCAGTGCTCAGCCTCCTGCGGCCCAGGTGTACAAAGGCGAGAGCTGAAATGCAGCGAGAAGAGCCTCCATGGGAAATTGATCACCTTTCCTCAGAGAAGGTGCAGAAACATCAAGAAACCAAACACGAACCTGGAAGAAGCTTGTAACAAGGGAGCTTGTCCATCACAGACATATAACATGGTGTCTGGCTGGTATTCCTCGCCCTGGCAGCAGGTAGGAGTGTGAAGCTTTCTTACCTCTTTCTCCCTGTCCTAGCTAGCAGTCTTTCAGCAGCACTGGTTCATGTCTTGGCTCTTACAGAGTTTGCAAAAGGAGCGAGTTTCTCTGTACAGTAGGTCAAGGCACATCCCCTGGTGCTCTTCACTGCACAGCACCACAGAACAACATGACTGCAGTGTGACTGACTCCTGGGCAGTACATGCACTGGGATTAGCAGGTGAGGTGTCAGTGCTGGGTTTGGAGAGCACCACACTTAGAGGGAGAGCTGTGGTATCATGACACAGAGAATGTGCTGGAGTGGCACAAACACCTGGTGGGCATAAAATGCTGACAACCATGGCACTGTGACTGTGGCAATGTGAGTCCAGGCTGCAGATTAAAGCTAGCTCCAGCCTTACATTCTGCTGTAGTCAAAACTCTGATGGTACAGCCAAACTATCTCCAGTACTAACAGTCCCCAGGTGTCTCCTGCACATAGCCATTCCCTAAAGAAGGCCACACCACTCAGCCACTGAAATGTGATACAGCAGGTCTACATCCATCGTGTAGTTTGGTGCAGCTCATTTCTTTGTCCTGAAACTGAAGAATGTCACCTAAAAATTATATTCATGCTGGAGAGGTACTGCATTCCACACTCATTTTCCAACACTTTCTTCTCAGTCTTCTTTGAAGTACACTGTGGTTGAACTATTACATACCTCTATGCACAATGTATTTGAGCATCTGCACAGATTGCCTGGAATTCCCTAAATACTATGATTAATTATGGGATCAGTCTGTATTTGTTTCTACATTCTTGCAAACAAGCTTCTGTATTTCTGGAACTTATCTTCTTAATGAGTCATATATCAATAAGCCACATGCTCATTTAATAATATTTACATGAAACAATGTATGCCTGACAATTGATGAAAATGCAATCAGATGAAAGTGATCACATTTATCTTAAAGACTGCTTTTCATGAAACACATACAAGTAAAAAGCTTATTAATGTTAAAATACTTCATAGCTCTTTCTGCAAACATAGTGGTTTTCCCCAGATACTGCCATAATTATGATTCCAATGGGAGTTTTCTCTCTCTGCAGGCAGCAGGATTGTGACCAGAGGCTCAAAGATCAAAAGAAATCAGTGCAGACAATTAGTAACAGGTGTTCTAAAATGTTCAGTTTCTGTCTCTATGCCTAAGTAAGGAACCACATTTTCAGCTGAGTCCTTAAATAAACAAAAGACACATATGTTTTTGACAAGATGGCCCTCATGGAAGTTTCTGAACAGCAACACATCCAATCATGACCTCTCTTGCTTTGCAAGTCTTATCCAAGGCCCTTGAAAGTTCCCCCTTTGGCTTTCATGGGCTCTCAGAGTCTCTGCAATGAAAGACAGCTTTTCCTTTTCTCCTCTCCTCAGTGTACAGTGACCTGTGGAGGGGGAGTGCAGACCCGGAGCGTGCAGTGCCTGCGCCAAGGGAGACCAGCTTCTGGGTGCATGCCTCATCAGAAACCAGCTGTCTTGAGAGCTTGCAATACCAACTTCTGCCCAGTCCCTGTGAAAAGAGGTAAAACTCAGCTCTACATGCTGCAGAAGTGTTGGGTGCTTAGAATTCTATATCCATCAGAAATCATATTTTTGTTACATCCAAGTATTTGTTACAGGATCAGTATTTGGTGTGTTCCTGCATAAATGATTTCTTCCCAGACTTTCAGATTTGCGGTTACTCTCTGATACTACAGCATCTCTAGTCTCAAAGTGAGCCCTCTTAAAGCAGACTCGAAAGTACAACTGACAGAGAAGATTTTAAAAACAGGGATATGTTAAAAAACTGTACATTAAAAAGTTATACACTCTGTTTCTGAGCTGCACCTTTATACTCTTGTTGAATAGCAGAAGCATATTATGCTGATACTGCTTTGTGATTAATAATACCAACTTTGGAACTAAGCAATAAGAATTTGCCATTTTTTTTTAGTCTTTTGAAGTTGGCCCAGGCTTCAGATCGCACCGAGATCCTGGGACTTCAAAAATGATTTGACTAGATTCGACTTCTTTTCTTACGGCCTCTTGTGGCAATGAGGCACAGACTTCATCACTGTTCACACACGAAGACCTTTATTTTCTCTCCCAACTAGCTTTTATACAGCTCCCTAGTACTTTCATATCACGCATACTCCCGCATATTTGTCTACCCATAATTCCCTTTTCTTATCCCTCGTTTGCATAATATCTACAGTCCTTAGCAGTAGTTGTCAGACTTCTTATCCACCTCCTCCTTCCAGGTGCTGTTTACACTTACTGTTCTCATGGTTTCTTGCTGACCAGAGCAAGCACATTGTGGCACTCGTCCAGTGACACAGAGTCTACTCCCACAGCCTCTGATCAGTGCATGAAATGCATTCAGGGAGCATGAAATTAAGCTCTCTCCCCACTTGCAAATCTACTGCATCCCTCTCCACCTCTTCAGTGTGAGGAGCAGGGTAGAGGTGAGAGGCTTTGTGCCACTTGGAATGATGGAAGAAGAATTCTCTCAGCACCACCGTAGAGTGGTGTGTTACTCCATCACATATATTTGCATACAGACTGGTTACTATTCATGCCTCCTTCCTAACTGCATGATAAAAGCTCATGGAGGTCCAGGTTTATCCCATGTAATGCTGGTTATGTAGGTATGCTAAAGCACTGCGCTGCAAATGTGAACTTTCAATTACTGCACATTATCTTGTTACCATTTTAAAACTGGGACCTGAAAGTAACCTCTATGAAACCTAGGCTGGATTGCAAGAGAAATGTGGTAATGAAGTTAGGAGCAGAGGTCAAGCTCTGGCCCTGCATCTTGTAAATTGACATTAGCCAACCATCTCCATGTCTGCCCCAATTCCTAGCATTCCCTGTGCACAAGAACCCTGAGAAATCCAGTGGGACTCAGACCATTCTACTGCATCAGCTCAAGACATGCAAAGTATCAAATTGATCTATCAGGGGACCTGAATCCAAATAAGGATATAGAGATGAAATGGTCCTAAAAGGGACAAGTAAATAGTCCTGCAGTTTTTATCAGAAAATGCTCCAAACACTTCAAATTAACCTTCTTAAAAGGTTCTGCTATACTTTGGAGTTTCTGTATAACTTCCTTTTCTGTTATGATATAGCAAGGACTTTTCTTTCACCCCTGCTTTCCCCTGCCATATTTCATGTCTGAAGTACTGTCTGTTACTAATTTTGGCCTTGGCCTGTTTCTCTCTCCTCACATCTGCAGGAGCCCCTTTCCCTTTATTATACCTAGGTCGTCAGGCTCTAGAGGTCAATTATCTCCTCACTGAGCTTTAACTTTCTATCTAAACCAGCAAAAAGAGAGGAAACCAGCTGTACTGGAATCACATTGCAGCAAATCAGTCTCTATTCAGCCATGCAGCTCCAGCTCAGTGATCAGAGGCAAGAAATTAATGTTTCAGGGAAAGATTGCACATTTTCCTAGACAAACTGGGTCATTTCCATCCCTCTGCTAGACGCAGTTACGGTCACCGTAACTCCCAGTAAATCCAACTGCTTAAAAAAAATAAAAATCTGCACAACCTATAAATACTTGAGTAAACAGAAATAAGGAACTGACTGCCTGATCTCCATCCACTGAATTTCATGGGACTCTGTGCTCTTTCCAGTAGTCCTTGGATTAGGTCCCAAGTGTAACATTTTTGGCCATACCTCTGTAATATTAGCATTGCCCTCTGATTTTCAAAGGGGGCCTAAAGATTTGTTAATGTTGCCTCCTCAGTGCTTATACATTTTCTTTTAAACAGCAATCTGTATTTTTTTAAAATTTACCCTTTCATATAGGTGGGCTTCTTCCTTTCTTAATCAGAACAGCTTTCCTTCCTTTGTGTGGTCGATATGTTTCATCTGTTGTCTGCTTTGAGTGCTCCCAAACTCTGTCTGGTGGCAGCTGGTGAAGGGACAGGAAGGCTGGTGCTGAGCTCCCAGCTGCATCCCTCCTGACACTCCATGAGGCATAGAAAGGCAGTGCTATGGAATGGGAAGAGTGCAGTTCAGTATTGAGCTCACCAGTTCCTGGACAAGTGTTTGTTGAAGAGCAATATTTTCTTTCTGTACCATTACAACTTACAAGCAGGCTTATGTTTTTCAAAACTGAGGAAAAAAATGGTGTATTTTAAAAGAATTATTATTAAATTATTTTCTTATTCATTCAAATAAATTTGAGGGTGATAAAGGCATATGGAATCACATTTGCAGTCATATAAAAGGGAATGAAGAAAAGCAGTAGTGATTAATCCAAAGGAGTTCCTGTAGAGACCTGGAGTTCACTCCTGGCCCACAGAACATGAAGAAGTTGTCTGTGCTATGTGAGGGAGCATTTATCTGCTGTGACTCAGTGTAACTGATCTGAGAATGCAGACAGTGGTGGCTAGGTTTTTCTCCAGTCTCCTTATAAATTCCTTTTATTGACCATGTAAACAGTAGTTCTGAGAGCTGAATGAAATCTTTTCCCATGCTCACAGGAGATTTCAGTTTAGCTATAAATTTTGCTAAATCTCATTGAGTTTTACTGCTCTCAGACATGGTGAATTTGTTTATAAATCATCTGTATGAATCATCACTCTGCTCATTTAAAGAAACACTAAGCATCCTCTACAAAACTGGAGAGAGAAGCAGCTATGAAATGTTTTTAAAGAAACAGAGCTGTGTGTATAAATGTTCTGTACACAAATTGAAGAGAAAGAAGACCTTAATTGAACAATACAATTTACCTATATTTGTAATTAAAAGCTGGGCTGTTCAGAGCTAAACACTGTCATCGTGTCTCTTTACCCATTGAGTTAATTAAGATTTCACTAAGAGGGCATAGTCAAAGTCCTAAAAGCCTGATTCATGGCACCTGACTGAAGTGTCTAAGAAAAGAGATTTCTGAGGTTCCCTGCAGAGCGGACCAGAGAGAAGTCCCTCTGGAAAGCAAACAGAGCAGAGCACTCTGTGTACACATGTGCACAGAGCAGGGCCCAGGCACACCGATTTCCTTGTGTTCTGTGTGTACACCCACTTAAACTCAGCTGGCACTACTTTGAGGTGCAGGTAAACTCCATGCGATAACAATGGCAACAAGCAATTGGCATCAAGCGTGGGGCAAGCTCATTTGTATGAGCACTTGGTTTTAGAACAACATTTGCAATCAAGAGATGTAAACACCGGTGACTTTTTTATCTTCTAACGTGGACCTTCCTCCTGTTCTCCTGAACTTCAAAGTGTGCGCTAAATTTTTAATTTCCTTCAGCCTCTGACCCTCCTATGATATTTGCTCTATCTTTATCAAATTAACAAATTTGATCTCCTAACAAATTCAATAGCTCTTAACAAATAAAAGAAACCAGTATTTTGGAGATGAAAGCTTATTCATGTTTCTTCTACTTTGAATCGGGTCACCCATCGTGTTTTTAATATTACCAAATGCATACAAGTGCATAGAACTACTGCCCAACTTGCTAAGACACAGTCTTACCATTTTGCTGGATTTTTCTCCTTCAGATGATCCTTCTTGTGTGGATTTCTTCACTTGGTGCCATCTGGTGCCTCAGCATGGTGTCTGTAACCACAAATTTTATGGCAAGCAATGTTGTAAATCATGCACAAAGAAGATCTGATAGCAGGGTGTTATCTGAACCCTTCAGTGACAGAAATCTTTTCTTCAATTTATGTTGGAATTACCTCTGCTTTGAGGCAAGACATGGTGCCACATAAGCCACTGATGGAAGAAACATTTTTTCTAAGGGAATATCTGAGGTACAGTAATTGTTGGATATATGTTGAAAAAGGAATGTTTCTTTCTTTTCTTTACTTGCTGACCTCACTAAAGCACAGGGTACTATGGATCACTTGAACACTGAGACTCAAGGGGAAGTTCTTCTTTCTTTAGAAGTGTCATTTTGCACATGTCACGTGTTAAAAGGAAGAAGTTAAGGCAAGGAAGCCTTTCCTGGCTAATTTACCAGAATGCAAAGCAAAGGGATTGGGAGCTCAAGGAGGAAGGCTGCAGCATGGCAGCATGACAGCTCACACCATCAAAAGGGTTTCCTTCCCTGTTTGTTACAGTACTGTCCCAGGGTGAGGAAGCTGTTTCCTGCCACTCCCACAGAGACATTCTTGTGGCTGTTGGCTGCAGAACACAGTGTCACACATGTGACCACCAGAAGTAAATACTGCACTACAAAGATATATGGTGCTCCTCTGTCACACTTGCTGCTGGAAAAGCAAGTTTTGCATCATGCTAATGTTTTTATTATTTTGAAGAATTCATTTTCTGCTTTGTATAGAAACTCAAGAGGTGGTTGACTAGCAACTTGAAATGTATTCCTAGAAATATTCAGCGTTAGAATATTTGGACTTTTAATATTGCTGTGTTACAAGTAAAATAGAAGTTCATACTTCAACTAACTCAAGGAACTTGGATTTATTGAGCTCAAAGGTTATGTTTTCAATTTTTTAAGCTCATTAGGTATGTAATTTTAAAATTTAAACTTGATATTTTAAAGTAGTTTTGTTTCAGAAGCTAGTTTGTTTGAATGCCAAGATACTGAAGAATGTCTTGTAATCTCAAATTCCTCTGGAAATTTTGATTCATCCATTACCCAAAGGAAATAAGAATATTGGAGTCAATTAATTCATGCTGAATTTCTCTAAACAGTTATTTATTCACACCAGTTATAGAAAAAATTGCATGAGAAAGATAAGTGAATTATTTACTCTAACCAAATAAAAGTCAATTCTATTTTTATACACTCTCCTAGTACTTGTATTTAGTTCAGAATCCACCAGCAAACAAAAGAATTGTAAACATAGTGATATTTGTCCTCATTCAGTGCAGAGATATTTGGTGACACTATATATCAAACGATACGATTCAGAAAGTTTCTGCATTGAAAAATCCCCAACCTATTTGCCAAACCCATTCTGACACAGAGCTGTGTCCTACTGTAATTTTCTGGGGAGTGCCTATGAGGGATTTATTTATCCAATTCCATCCAATCCCACAACTCCGTTTGATGAATGTAGCTCAGTTTGACTATGTTTTTAAAGTATGGTTTCAGCATAAGATTAGCTAACTCAGCACTAAGACCAGACAGTGGTCACTGAAAATTAGCAGTTCCTTCTGCAACAGTTTAAATTAAAAACATGTATTCTATGATACTCTGAGAAATGATGATTGGAAGCATATCTCAACCTACACCGCTCTGTCTTGATACTGGACACTGTGTAATTACAACTTTTTTTCTAGGAAAACTACAAGGTTGGTTTTGGTTTGGTGTTTTTTTACAATTGTGTCCTTTTTATTATTTGATGTAAAATAATTAATTTATTAATACATAGCTTTTCCTTTATATTTCTTTGCTCACTTCCTTAAGTGACAACCGAGGAAAGAAAATGGTAGTGTCACAGAGTATGAATTATGGTGTAAAAAAGGCAAAAAATATAAGTGTAATATTTAATTATTTTATAATCTTTGTAATAAAATACTCTAACTGTTTCATTATATTTGGAATTGTAAAATTCAATAATAAAATATGGAGGTTATAAGTAAATACCAAGTAATGTAAGTGCTGTATGCATTCCCTTGCATCTGTGTTGATTGTCCCATAGCAGCTTTAAGAAGAACATTAGCCTGTTATCTCCTGCTGTGTAATTGGTAAATGCCTGTGACTCTGAGCTGGTTCTGTGGAAGGACAGCAACAGGAGCTGCCCACAAGTAAAGGCTGTGCTTTGGGGAGTGGCAGTTTTGCCACCATAGCTCAGAGTGACCTCTCTGCCCAGCTATGCCCCTGCCATTCAGGTCTGGGGTGGGTTAGTGCTGGGGAACCCGTGGAACAGTGTGTCTGAGTGTTAACAAGCCACAATGATGAATGGTATGGAGGTCATTCCTCTCAGGCCCATGTGCTTCCTCAAAGTCAGGCCCATGTGCTGAGGTCATGTGAAACTTCTCTGCTTTTGAAGGTCCCATTATCCTGGCTAGTGAGGAATGCACGGCGGGTTATTCAGCAGAGTGAATATATTGTAGTTTCCTTTTAAGAGCAGAAGGTGTTTCTCATTTGAATGCCTACCCTAACACTGAAACAGCTGATGTGATTGTGTCCATTTTGGGCACAAAAAGGCAAACTACACAAAAGCTAAAATAAATACACAAAACTACAGCTGCCTGTGTGCAAGGCAAACCTGAACTATTGCCTCTCTCACCAAAGACAGCGGAAACCTGTGTATCCCAGAACCAGCAGGATTCTTCCCTTCATGTATTTATCTGCAGGGTGGTTTGCAAGATAAGAAGCCTCACTCAACACAGCATTAGGTTTTACAGCCTCTCCCATCTGCCTGGAAATACTTTATTTGTCTCAAAATGTCTTGGCTAAGAGTTTCCAAGCCAGTCCCTAGTAAGGGACTGTATCAATTGACTGGATCATTTCAGATATATTCTCTAACACATATTTGCTGCTTTCCCCTTCGTGCACAGTGCTCTGACAACAGCAAGCTACATAGAGGGCTGTTGATAGGAAATACTGAGCATGCCTTTGACTCACAGCACAATCCAGCAATAGATCAGTCTGCTCCAGAAGGACTCCCAGCCAGCACTCTTTGGAATGGGATTTGGACTAGTGATTTAAATAATTAACAAGCCCACACAAGAATTCAGACTCTATAAATTGCTTAGTGTTCTGGGCTAGGATTTTGGTATTAAAATGAACCAAACGTTGTCAGTGAATTACAGTGTTGGAGAGGGATGTTGAAAGAGGAAATACTGCATAAAGATGTGCTATTGTGTGCTTGGATCACCCCCAAGTTCACAACTGTTTTATTGCTGAGCCCTTAGAACAGTATTTGGTATACAAAGCTTGGCAGTTTTCTAGAACTATATTGCTGCAAGGCTCACTTTTTAAAGCAGAGTGGGATCTTTTCACAAAGGAATAGCTCCCATTTCCTGTAGTCAGATTTCATCACTCAGGTAAAGGATGCATCTGCCTAAAACTCAAGCAGATACCTAATGAATAGCTTGATTGTGTAAATCAAACTCAGCTATCTCAGATGCCTAGAAGACATGAAATCCTGGAGACAGATGAATGTTTCACTGCATGTGGTTTTGTGGTAACATGATCCATATCCCATATTTCCTTTATTTTTCAGCAAATCCTATTCAAAAGCATCAAGAAAATAAATTGACATTAATATTTCTATTGTAATTGAAGCGCAACCCTACTGAGCCACTGGGGTCCCATTGTGTGCAGCACAGTATGCACATGTCATGAGGGGCTCACACTCCTTAGTGTGCAGCAAGAAATACAGGAAAAGAAGACATAAACAGGGAGCTTGTTGTGATTAAGAGGGAAAGTGCTGCTGGTGGCTCACTGTCTGGGCACTGCAGAATGTCTCAGAGGCAGACAGGATCTGAAAGGGTAATACTGAGGAACGTTATCCTGATGCTGAGCATTGCTGAAGCTACATCAAAATGATGTGTGTCCAGTGCGGAGTCCTAACCAAGATAGTAAATGTCCCAAGAGGAAAGCAATGCATATGGATCATTCAAACCGTTAGCCTGTCAGTTACTGTGGACTACAGAGATGTGAGGCTTTAGTAAGACAGTAAGCCTTGTTCCCATCAAAAAAAGCACTGAGATAGAGATGTAGTTTCTAGAAGATACTTTTAGTTCCTCCCAGGCACTACTGTTTGGACATTAGCCAAATCAAGCTGACCTTCTTGCCTACGTCCTGTACACTGTGCACCACTGTTGTAGCTACTCTTCATCCTCTGCTCCTTAGAACAAATCCAGGTCCAGGCTGGGCTGGAACGTGTCCTTTGATGTATATCACATTCTGAAATGCTTCACCTTGCCACTTGCAAACACTTGCTTCCCAAAAGTACAGTCAGTGGTGGATGCGTAGTGAGGCCCAGGTGCAGGTGTTTATTTAGAGCACCTGGGAAGCCATGGCCTCTGCCCTGAGCAGAGGGCATCAGAAGCACACTCTGGCCCCAAAGCTTGCCTTCTAACAGCCAGCCCACACCAGGCAGGGCTAAGTGAAGCACTCTTCGCATTTTCCATGAGAGATACCTGTGCAGAAACAGCCTGAATGTCCCAGCTGTACTGAACTAGAGACAAAACCTGAATTTCTCAATTCACAATGCAATGTAATAAAGTCAAGAGTAGTTTTGCTCATGCTACCTGAAAAAAAGCATCTGTTACAGGACCTAGACTTCAAACTACTAAATGTTTTATGTAGTTTTTGTTCAGTAATAAGAATTTTACAGTCATGAACAGAACCTGTTTTAATTTCTGGATTTTGCCAGCAGAGGCAGGAACCTTCAGTTAAGCCCTAACTTCCAGGCCTACTTACTGAGCATTAAATCAACTATTGTCACCATACATTTCAGTCTTAACACTGCAGTGTGCCTACTGCAAATTCAGACAGATCTTTAGTATCCTTTGAGTGACTTGGGCTGCCAAGCATTACTTTATTATGTTCTGCTGTGATAATGTTCACTAATCCTTTCATAATAACATAGGGGAGCTGACACAGAAGCTCATTCAAAAGGAATATGAAAGGGTTTATAAAGGAAATATTTACTATTGAAGGTCTTACCTATGGGGAGCAAACAGATTTCAGAGAAAATAATACACAAAAACTTCTTCTTTGGAATCTTCACATTCTCAAATCACAACACCTGAATTTGGTCTGTCTTATAGGAGAAGATGAAGGTATTCTGCCCAAAGCAGGAATCCCCTGCCAACACTGCTTCCATGGAAAAAAATGGCCCTCTACTAGCTGTATTTAGATTAGTTGAAGAGATTCAGGATACCTATAACATTGGAGAGTTTTTCTTGCACAAAATACTTGATCCTCTCTATAATGGCCTTTCTGACTAGCTGTCATGGTGCTTTTAAGCATGGTACAGCCACCCCGATTCCTCAGGGTGGGCACTGCAGGACACTGCAGTGACAGGATTGCTGCCCGGCTCAGGCAGAGGGGAGAGCCTGAACACATAAGGGACTACCTTTTCCTTCCACAAGGAAAGATGAGAGTAAAAGCAATTCATATTTTCTCTGGGTGCAGTTATGTCTCCCTCTCACAGGAAAATCCATTCTGGTGCAGTGTATTCCCCAGAGCAGTGCGACTCTTATTTCCATCTAATATTTAACCTAACTGTTGAGCAAGTAAAAAGTAATTGACGTCTCCTGTTTCCTCAAAATGTACCACCAAAAAAAGTATTTTTATGAGCTACTGAACAAATTATTTTGTTGTTTTCATTTTGGGGGCTTTTGATAGCTGTAATACAACTTTTGGTGGAAAAAGACGGAGTGTTTTAGGTATATTTTTGATATCCGAACAGATCATCTCACTGATTTTTTCCCCAAAATGATACAAATGGATAAACGCTGCATAAAGTGCTCCTAGATTATTTACGTGTTAATGATATGTCACTATTTATCCACAGAAGGTAAGATTCAATATACAAATCATTATTTCCCCCTCCACAAAAAGATAGTGTACTTCCAGGGCCATTGAAGGAGTTTTAACTTTTGAAGCCTTTAACTGTACAGCACTTTCCATTGATAGATTATATTTTAACTGGATCAGAACATTTCACTTCTAGCCAGACATACTGCCTGTCAGCAGAAAGCTCATCATCTCAGACTCTGTAGAAATACACTGCAGATGCCAAGTTGCCCAAAACCGCCGTGACTTACTCATTTAGGTCCTTGCTGCTGTTTGGGGAGAAGTCAGCCAACGCAGACAGTAACAGGCTGTAAGCACAGCATTCTCCAATTAACTCTAGGATATTCTTCTTCAAACTGCATAATTTCCCACAATTTCATTTGGAGGGTTTTGGTATCCACATCCAAAATACTAGTTTCAAAACCAAAATTGTATATAAACAAACAAGAACATCTAATTTGAATAGCATCCCGCTATGCAGGGAGGCTGTCAGATGGTGTAAGGGCTGCTGGGATGTACATTGACCATATTACATGAACTTGAGCTGGCCTTGTGTCTTGTGGTCAGTTAGCAGCTATTTCTGACTTGTTTTCATTGTTTCTCAGTTGCAATGGAACTTGCCATAAAACTCATGAACTTGGTATAAGCTTATTGTTCAGGTAGACTCAAGTGTCACAAACAGTCTGCTGATCTCCAGCTGCACTAGATCTATGTGACATTAGCCACATGGATTCGAGAGCAGACTGATGCGGCTCTCACAGACTAAAACACTGGCCTCACTAAGACACACTGTACATCTGGCACACTCATCAGCCATTTTCTTTGCTCCTTAGCTCAGAGGCTCTACCCTAGAACTTACACATTCTTGAGAATCCTGCCCAGATTCACCAGTCATACTAGTAAAGAGAAAGGTAGTAATATAAATACTACGGCGGAGCTAAAGTCTCTGCCTCCCTGCCTCAGTGCAGGCTGCAAGCTGGGTGTGAGCACTGGGAAAAAGAGCCAGTAGTTCACAGTACTGCTTATGTAACAGGTGTGGGTACAGCCAGAGCTATAAATGAAAATTTGGGATTAAAGGACAATCTTTGCCCTGTTGTGATAAACAACTGCATGATTGAAAGGAGGCCAGGCTGATTTGTGCTTGCCACACAGTATTTGCAGTGCATTGAAAAATACCACTCTTTGGTATTTTTTCTGGTCTTCAGAAGGGGCCAAGAATGGGTTTTCATCTTGAAGCTTAACTTGGAAACAAAATAGAGAGGAATTTGTCTTCTGGCTCACAAGAAACAGAGATGAGATACTGTACAAGATTTGCCAATACTCTCTTGTTCTTGGTTGAGTGATTTACTTACACTTTTTTTATACCCAGTCCCAAACCTATGGTCAAGAATAAGCATTTTTTCACCCATTTAAGATTATCTGGACACCTTCAAATACATTCACAGAATCATGGGTTTGGGTTGGGAGGGACCTTAAAGATCATCTTGTTCCAAGCTCTGCTATGGGCAGGGACACCTTCCAGGTTGCTCCAAGCCCTATCCAACCTGGCCTTGAACATTTCCAGGGAAGGGACAGCCACATCTGCTCTGAGCAACCTGTGTGAGTGTCACTACCCTCACAGGGAAGAGTTCCTTCCCAATATCCCATCTGTCTCTGCCCTCTGTCACTGGGAAGACATTCCCCTTTGTCCTGTCCCTCCAGGCCCTTGTCCAAAGTCCCTCTACAGCTCTCTTGAAGCCCCTTTAGGCACTGGAAAACTGTGATAAGGTCACCCCAGAGACATTTCTGGTAGAAGTGCACATATTTTAACCCCTTCTACAATCTTCTGTGATTTACCAGATTTTTAATCTTTGACCTTCTGCATCGAGTCTTCTGCAAGATAGCAGATAGTGGGTTTGCAAGTTCTTCACTTGCACTGGGGAAGGAAGAGGATAAGTGGAACAGAAGAGCAGATCCTCTTTGGATTCCTTCTGGACTCTACACCTAGGACATAGCAGTCTGCTGTGGTCAGAGACTGGATTTGCTAAAACAAGTGATCATGTTGGCAGGTATTGATAACAGCCCAGATCTGTTGAGAGATTGTGACTTAAAGGGAGACTAAAAGCCATATTCTTCTCTTACATCACAGATTCCTCTAATAAGGCCAATTTTAGAAACTGCTACACAAACTTCTACTTATCCATGTGTATGCGGTATATATTGTATACTTCTAACAGGCTGTTGATCTAGTTCTTTTTATATATATAAGGAACTTAATTAAAGTGAAAAGAAAGATCCCAAACTATATCACACATGCTATGTCTTATTAGAAAACAGACAGAGTAAAGCAGTTCCCCAGTTTCCTAGATTGCACAATCCCACTTTGCCCAGGAACAGAGTGCTGCAAGAACTGGGTTGTTCTTGGTGCTGGCTTTTGTAAACACTCTCCCTGAACTTCTCATTAACCTTCTGAACCCCATGCCTACTGGATGGATCCAAGCCAGCATCCTCCACTACCAAAGGACTCTTTGAAAGGAGAGTTTACACCTCAGGTTCCAAATTGAGTTACACTAACTACACAGAAGAGGAAGGCAAACAGTGGATTTTCCTTTTTAAAAACAGCAGTTGATTGAAAAATAAAGTACCAATAATGTGGGAATCCTACAGGCCTGAAACCTTCAGACATTTTGGCACGTAGCTCTGTCTCTCTCGGACAATTGCATCCCCTTTTTCACTGCTTCCCTCCTCCTGTTCAAAGCTCCCCTCTGAAGCCATCAGGGGGGTGAGGGGGCAGAGTGGGTTATGAAGTGTCCCGGGGTAATCCACTTTGACAGGGAACTGTGCTGATTAAAAGTTATGGCTTTGGAACAGTAAAGCTCCCACTGCTGTCCATGTACAAGTTGCTGCTTTCTATTTAAATCTTAACAGTCACACCTAATCAAGAGAAAGTAAGGACATTTTTATTAATTCCATGAGAAAAATTCCCCTCAGGTATAGGTTGCACGGTTTGATCAGCTGCAGTATCAAGTTTTAGCGTTTCATATTAATCCTGCTGATTCTGAGCCAGGAATTTGGCTTCCAAACTCGCCTGACAGCCAGGCAAAAACATTTTGGCAATTTGTTATTATTTCAGCTAAATTTGCAATATGCAAATTAAGATTTATGACAAATGAAGGCTTAAAACTATGCATCTATCTTCACATGTAAAAGGTATCATGTAGTTGTAAGGTGCCAAAAAGTATCAGAGCTGGGCAGAGAACAAGTGAATTACAACTCCCAGAAGGCACTGGAGAGCTGTACATCAGCATTTGGTGTCCTGATGACAGGAAACAAACTATTTCACAGTCTGAGATTTTCTGGAAGATATGGAGTTGACCCAGCCCTCAGACTGAGTATCTTATTTCAGTGATTCCAACTGAAAACTATTAAAGTGTCAGGTAAATATAGGTTTTTCAACAAGGCTGAGCTAAAAGAAAAATTGTTGCTTTATGGAATGTAAGTATCCTGTTGAAAACATGGTGATGGGAAAAAACTGATTAAGTACAGATAACATTCATATTCTCCCATCCCCTCCCTCATTTTTCCATGCATAAGCAATTAAGATTATTCCCAGCCATGTGCCAATTCAGTTTTGCTGCAATCCCAGCAAGGCAAAGAGACAAAGATACTGCCAATTCCCTGCCTCCTCTTCCTGGGGTAGGACAGAGAAGCAAACCATGTAAGTCAGATCCAGAGGTGCTTTGGAGAGATGCATTCATTCCCGTGTGGTCCAATTCCCTGCTCTGTGTTCCGCAGAACTGAAGACAATAGGATGACACATGGACTGGAGATAGATCCCTGCATACTTTCCTGCATAAGTCAGGGTTTCCAATGAAAAGCATTGGAAAACTGAGATACAAAGTTCAGCTCAGTCTGAGTGTTGGGGTCCAATTTTTGTCTCAATCAAAAATAATTTCCCTTAAGCTAAAGGATTCATATCCACACATTGATGCACACAATCCAAACTCAAGCCCAATATGGTAACAAGGGCTTGAATAAGAAGAATATTAAGTGAACAGCTCAAGACTTTTTTCTCAGTCTGTCCCTTCACATGCAAACCACTATGCCCAGAGTCTGGAAGCTGCCTTGCCTAACTCACCTAGCTTACTGGAAGAACAAAGTAGCATTCATTAAGCACAGCCTACCTTATTTACTATTTTTACCTATCTCCTGGAAATGCCACATGGAATATACTGGTGTTGCAAGGAAGTCATTCAGGCAAGGCTTGAACTCCATTGGTATATTCTGTCCTGGAGAACAAAACCGGTTTCATCATAGAAATCTGGTGTGTAGGATGTGTGGGACTGGGATTCCTCAGCCTTGACCTTGCAGTGCCATCTGGTACCTCTTGTGGCTGGGGAGAGGGTGTTCTCCAGTGTGAGAGCAGCGAGAGCTGTGTAAGAGAACAAGTACAGAGCAAGAAGACTATGTGTGTTCTTAGACAGCCACCTAGTGAGTTTAGGAAGGAATCGAAGAAATTTCGGTGTATTCTCACAGAGACTGGGGTTGGGAGGGTTGGGACTAGATGATCTGCAAGGTCCATTCCAACACTTAAATTCTATGATACACTACAAATACAGTGCTAAAACAGTGCCAGTGCATTTTTGCCTCAGTCAATGCAGTCGCAGAGTAAAAGGGCTCTTCAGTTACTGAGCAGCTGTGAGACAAGACTTATCATTTTGTGGTTCTAGAAATGGATGTTCAGATGGAAGTTTAAGTATTAAAAAAGATGTCTGAGGGTTAAGTTAATTTCAAAATTTTGGTTAGGAACAGGTATATGTGTATGGTTTTATACATATATATTTGCCTCACCGTTTTCTTACATACCCATTGTCAAGTCAAAACATTACTATTGCGTGAAAATATTGACATCGTGCAATATTAAAAAGGGGACAAAATCCAGAGGGAGAGCTAGAATCATGGTATCAGAAAATCACTAAGGTTGGAAAAGACCTCTAAGATCACAGTCATCCCAGAGTCACCACCATTAAACTATGTCCTCGAGTGCCATATCCACAATTTTTTGAACACTTCCAGGGATGGTGACTCCACCACAGTCCTGAGCAGTGCGACCCTTAGAACTGCCCCTGAAAGAACTGTGCAGAGAGCATGTTTCACTGGTGTGGTGTTTTCTACCATTTCTGCTAACCTAAACTTGAAGGTGGTTGTGAAAATAGCATGAAGTCTTTTGAGGAAGAAAAGAGAACCTACAAGCCTGGTTCACCTCAGGAATAGAACTTGCATTTGCTAGTTGTTCGGTGCTGAATTCTAGCACTATGAAAGAAAAGGGGAAAACAAATCCCTCCACCATAAAGGCCCACAGAAAACAATTCAGGTTTCTGAGTTTGCCTTTGCAGTTATTCCAGGGAGACCTCTGACACAGTTACATGCTTAATGTCTCGTATCTCTGCTGGTGCTCTGGATGCTCACAGAGCCACCACATGCAACTTCATGCTTGTGTTAGAAGGATGCAGAATGTGTGGAATTATAATGAAGCAGCCAGCGTCAGCACCTCATCAGTCCAGTGGTTACAACTCCTGCTCCCTAAATTGCTTTTTGCTACAAAGCTCCCAGATGGTCTCTTTTTATAACTGTGATGGCTGAAAGGGAATTTTTTTTAAAAAAAAGATCAGCTGAAACAAAAAGTTAAGATATCAGCGGAAAGCCTTATAAAAAATGGTGTTCTTCACAGTTTCATCTAGGATCAATATGCCATGGATTAGCTGCAGGGGGATGAGTAGGTCAAAGAAGAAACAATTAAATCCTGATGAAGATCTTCTGTTTGGGATGCTGTAAGAATTTCTAGTTAGATATTTATTGCCTCCCAACACATAGGCACACACAACAGTCTGAGCTGCAGATCATGTCAGTCCTGAACCACTGCTGCAGCTTTGGACATAGTTTCTTTTTTCTCATGGGCTTGCAGTATTTGTAATCCTCAAGTCTAACAATATAATAACATACCAAAAATAGCTATGAATGTGCTTTGAATTCCTCTCAGAAACATCAGCTCTACATGCCTAATTAAATATCCTCTACACAAAAAAAAATAATTGCAAGGAAAAGAAATCTCTCTCCTGAGGGCCAGATGATTTTAATTAGGTTTCACTCAAAATCTTCCTCACCTCACATGGCTCAGCTCACAATAAAGCACTCGGTCACAGAGATGACATGCTGTGCTCCAGGCCTCTCCTTTCCCTTTCACACTGGTTGCTGCTCTTCTGTCCCAGTTTCTCCCTGTTCCTTAAGAATTTACTGTGCTCCAGTCCTCAGAGCTCCAGTTCTGAACTCCCCAGACATGTGGGGCTGGGGCCATTTACTAATTTCTTATTTATCATACCTCCAAGGAGCTAACCTGCACATACAGTATGCTTCTACGTAGGAGCTGAACATAGTCACACAGGTTCCACACAAAATCTGTGGAGGTGGAGTAACAGGATTTATTTATTCCAGACCAGAGCTACAGCCTCTTTATCCTCCCACAGACACCAGCAGATCTGCCATTCGCCCAGCAACTGGAGTAGGAGCTCAGATCTCACTGCCTGCCTTAGAGGGCAGGAGGGGTCAAGTCCTGATGGCAACTCACCAGGGCCTGAAGGTATCCTCAGAGGGAGGGTGGGTACCACTCCAACAGCAGAGATCCTGGCAAATTCACAGTTCTTCCTCCTTCCTGCACAAACCTCCTTTTCCCTCTCTTTTGTACCCAGAGAGGAATTTGATGCTGTGGTATTCTGCAACAGTGCCCAGACAAGTAAGATAAGCACTTTTTAGTGTCTCAGTTCCAGCTCAAATATTTAAGGCTTTGTCATTAAAGAATTGGGGCATCTATAAAGTACAGTATTCCATCTCTGTTTCCCAGGAATAGTTATTAATAGTAAATACTAAAATGTATACTCCATGAGAATTGGAATGATATGGCTATTTGCTTTGCTCTAAGGAGATATTTACAAATACTAGACTTATTCAATCCACTTCAGTATAACAGATACTGGTTGTCATAGCCAGCAAAGTCCTGCAGTTCTTGTAGAATTTCTCCTTTCCTGGTCCTGAGTATTTTCAAGCATAAACTTTTGGTTTGATATTTGTTTGTGTGTGTGTGTGTACTATGGGTTTAAACAGTATGGTGTCACAATTGTGGCTGTGAATGGATTTTGTTCACTGCAATGTTTTCTCTGACATCTCAAGGATTCATTCTAGATCTTGCAATGACTTTTGAATGCTTTTTATTAGCCAGTTGGATTTTAAATATCAAATGAGGGAGTCTGGCAAATTACAGCTTACAGTATTAATTTCCAGCTGTTGGAAAGACTTACAACGTGGAACATAGACCTTCTGAAATATCTCCACTGCAGTGTCATACTTCTCCTCCACCTGAGGTCACCTACAAGTGTCCCCCAAATGGCCACTGGCTCCAAACACTGCTCTGCTGCTGGAATTCAGCACTTGCAGGTGCTACCTGTGACATTTGGGTCTGAACAGCCACTTCTGCAGACTCTGAGTTTTCCAGCTCAGTGCTGGGTTTTTTGTTTGTTTCTTTTATCATACTTCTAGTACTGCAAGAAATTGTATGCACAAAGTTTTTTCCAGCTATCATTTAGTTACACAGAAGGTTCTTTAAAGGGACAATTTTAACAGCCTCTATGATTCCTCTGGGTACTTCTCCAGTTTAGTACAGATATCCACATAGAACTTATTAGGAAAATTCAGAAGTCTTTCTCTTTAATTATTGGAGATTGAAGCAATGACATTAGATTAATAGTTATATTTAATTTGTCCAGAGAGGAAGCTGCTTAGAGCTGTTGTATTAAGGCAGCATCATACTAGCAATTACAGTTCTCAAAGTACTCTGACCTGCAGCAGTTCCTCCAGCTCCAGCACTGTGTCCATACTAAGCTTTCTACCTACACGTATCATTCTTGCTGTTATGCAGCTCACCGGAAGCACAGGTAAGATTCATCCCTACCAGACCACGCAGCAGGTATTTCTTCTTAACACTTGGGAATGTGTGAAATATAATTCCTTTATGTTAGACATGCAAATATGTTTTTCTCTCAGGTAATACCTGTATGGCAGTAATTTCTACATTTTGCGGTTAAAATCTTTTAAGTGATTACCCCTAAAAAGTCCTTCTGAGTACCTGAACCACCTGGAGTAATTTGTCTGTGTGCTCCCATCATATGTCTAGAGATCTCTGAGAGTATGTGGCCTCTGTTCCTGCACAGTGGACAAGTATTGCATGTTTATAGACATCTGCTCCAGTGAGACATCTCTCTGTGAAGCCTGATTCAGAGCTTGTTGGTTTTTAACCCTATGACCTTCTGTTCTAACACAACCTCGTAACCAGAATCTGAGGTGCCCATTAATAGACACAAGGCATCAGAGAATTGAAGAATTTAGGATAATTTGCAAGACATTGCAGAATTAAAGCTTATAGAAATAATGATGTGAACAATTTATGAACCTACAGATGGGACAGGCATAGCCTATTTAGTTCTAGGGCTTCTGTTCATGCATTTGATGATTTGTTCAGTACCATTCCTCTGCTGTATGAAGTGAAAAGTCTCAGAAGCAAAAGAGGCCAAGGAACTGAAAGCAGAGCATCTTTTTGTACCCCTGGAAAAATAGCCAACTTCTCACATGAGTAACCATTAAGCTGCATCCATCTTTCTGTGGTTTGAAAATAAGCGCAGGACTTGACTGAATATCTTTGTGATTATGGGTTTGACCTTCAATAATTCAGGGAAAAATATATCTCCAGTGTCCTCTAATTTAGAAAGAAACACTGCCATCACCTCCTGTGATTGACCCCTGTAAAATGAAATTTGGTATCCCCCAGAGCCTCTGGAAAGTACTGTTAAGTAGACTGGCCAAACTAGAGCCATGAACTCTCTTGCGGAGGAGAGTTTGGTGGATTTTTATTGCTTCCCAGATCTTTAACTAGAGAAACATTCCTTTTAAATCTTCATAGACTTTCATAAAACTGAGTTTGGATTATTTTATTGTTTGTATCCCTAATTTACTAACTTCAGGTTTCCTCTTTGAGAACATCAAATTACAGCTGAAGTATTTGAGAACTTGAAGTATGGACCTACTAGAAATTCATCTCTGATGTCAGAGTAAAGCCATTTTACAGCAGTCACACTGTACATTGACAGAACACTCAAATTAAACATGTACTAGAAATGGAATGTGGCAGAGTAACTAATGGTAGTAGGAAAACATATGGCTATATCTTCACTGCATTTCATGTAAGTTTGTGTTACCCTGTGAACATGAGATACCCAAGAACAGAAATTTAACTATTAAAATTTGCTTGAGGTTTTTTGACAAATTCAGCTGAGCTGCAATCAACCACACCAATGTAGCATGTTCCAGAAACAGGTGCTCTGCAGGCATGAACTGCCTGAGGAAGCAAAGTTTCGAAGTCATATCAAGAATACAATAAAAGAAGTCATATATTTGCTAGGTGACTTGCTTGAAAAAAACTGATTTGTTCCATTGTTGTGAAAAAAACCACACAAAGTTGTCACAGTTTTTCTAAAACAGGAAAAATGCTGACCCATCTGAGAAACAAAGATATACCTGGTGGTTCATTCACTTTGCCTGGATGAGCTGTGTGCTTGCACTGATAATACCTCTGGGCTTGGCTGACAGAGCCAATGAAACATGCTACTGAGCCTGCAGATAGCGTTTCCCTCTTGTCAGTGTTGCTCAATGTTGAGCCTATCTAGTTTTGGAAAAAGTCTCATACTTTTAATGTGTGTCCTGGTTTAACCTCAGCCAGCCACCAAACACCATGTAGCCACTTGCTCACTCCCCCACCATTGGGATGGGGGAGACAATCAGAAGGGGAAAAGCTAGAAAGACTCATGGGTTGAGATAAAGACAGTTTAATAGAGAAAGCAAAAGCTGCACACACAACCAAAGCAAAACAAGAAATTCATTCACTGCCTCGCACAGACAGGAGGTGTTCAGCCATCTCCAGGAGAGCAGGGACCATCACGCATAACGGTTCCTTGGGAAGACAAACGCCATCACTCCAGATGTCCTCCCTTCCTCCTTCTTCCTCCCACCTTATATACTGAGCATGATGTCATATGGTATGGAATATTCCTTTGTTCAGTTTGGGTCACCTGTCCCAGCTGTGTCTCCTCCCAATCTCCCATGCATCCCCAACTTCCTTGCCAGTGTGGCAGTACGGAAAGCAGCAAAGGCCTTGGCTCTGTGTAAGCACTGCTCAGCAACAACAAACACATCTCTGCATTATCAACCCTGTGTTCAGCACAAATCCTAAACATGGCCCCATACTAGCCACTGTGAAGAAAGTTAACTCTACTTCAGCCCAAACCAGCACAATATGAAAGAGGAAAAAAAGCCCCAAACACCTCTGTTTGCACCAATTTAGGAGATTTAAATTCAGGCAATCTGTGAAACTTCATAGAAGCAAAAACTTCCCACAGCTCATTGAGAACTTAAAAAAAGGTATGTGCTCATTTCATTGATGTTTTACACTCTTCGTGTGAAACAATTCCCTTCACTGATGCCCCCCAGTGGTCTTAATTTCAGAACCAAATTGTTGTACCATAGAAGCAGATCATGTGGTGAGGTGGTAGAATAAGTTGTAGAGAAAGACTTATGTCATATGGAAAAACTTTAAAAGCAAGTTACAGGTGTTTAGATTTTTACAAAATGAATGAGAAATCCCTTCTTTATATGGTTTTTTACCTTATTAGAAGAAACACTGCAAACAACCATCCTCAGAAGTGTGCTATCCTTGCTGTTCACTAGCAGTAACACCTGAAGAGTTTTTACCTTTTTTCCCCTTGTTCCTATACCTACACATCACAAGGGCTGTGGAACAAAACTGCAAAAGACTACCAGTAACAGGGCCTGAAAGCATGGGAACAAAGTCCTTGTTGGGGTCCCAGGGCTGGAGCTTGTTGCTATGTAAACATAAGAGGAATGGGGTAAGGTTTGGAGAAGCACATCATGCAACATGAGAAGGGTGTGGAACAACAAGACAACTCTTTCAGGTAGATCTGGCTGGCTCGAGCTGCTTGTTAGATGAAAATGTGTCCAGATTAAACCTTAACAATGTGAAGTCCATGTTATACTGCCCAGGCACTAAACACAATGCATAATGAGCAATTGCATTCATATCTTTTGCCTGAAGGCTTTTAGCATATGTGGATCTACTCATATGCTTTACGAGAAAATACTCTGGCAAATAAGAACATGAATGTGTCCTTAAAATTGCCCTTCTGGAAACAGATCAGCCTGTTTGTAAGAATTCTTGCAACTTAGCACATGCTTCATCTTCAGCTCAGAGAGTTAGCCAAGTAATAATCAGCACTCAGCAAGAATTAGAAAGCCAGTTTGTCACAGTGAGGTCATGGGGAAGATTATTCCTGCTTTATGTCTCCATTTTTAATAAATATTCCATAGCCTGTCATGGAAAGGATGTAGAACATATTTATACTTCCAACCTCCTTTTTCACATACTATTTATCATCTTGTCTGGTAAATTCAATAGAAGCCTGTGCCCTTTTGTCATTTTTCACAGGCCTTCTGACTCAGAAGAACCAATAATCTGCCTTAGAGTACAACAGAGATCTTGTCTACCTTTGAAAGTTAATGTAGCACAGATCTAGATTAGCAAAGGTATTTAGGTATTTCCTTTTAAGGTAGAACATAACTGTATAAATCTTCTTCTCAAAGTCAAGTCAAACATCTGATGCACTCACCTCATATTTAGGCTGCTTATTACCATCTGTTGAGATACCATGATTCAGTTTCACAACTTCATCTTACTCCTATCCAAGTATTTATTGCCCGATAAGCGTGGGCTTGGAAAAGCAGCCTGCATGACAGTGTAATGGCTATGTTCTCCTCTTTTAGAAACACTCGAAGGAAATTCTAGTGCATTGATCAGAACAGAAACTTTCCCTTCTCTGAAAAAGGCAACAGGAAATGTGAGCTGTGTCTCACTATATGGAAATGAGCTGTTGGAATAACTTGTGGTAGTCATTAAGGAATTAGACCTATCCTAAGGGATATCATAAGAACATCCTAGATAGTCCAGTCATCTCTGCATCTGCATGTAGACGTGCCAAGTAAAATGATGATGGAGGTGGCCATTGCACAGCTTGATGGGAGTACTACATGAAACCATTTGCTGCAGACAGGATTAACTATGTTGTGGAAACCAACAACCCAATTACTGTGTCCTAATAGACAGGGAGCCAGAGGAACTAGTCTAATCTATAATGGGTGACTTCCAGCATGACATCTCCCACACCCAGGCTGTCAGAGTTCAGCAGACATTAGACACAATTTTCCCATGTCCTCAGATTCCCTAAGGGAATATAGCAAAGGAGCTGGTTGTGGCATTTTTACTGACACTGGAGACTCCTTACACCAGAAAATACCCTTGAGAATATTAGGAGAACAGCACATGCCAACAACAATTTGCAGCTTGATGTTGTCAATTTTGCAAAACATGTTGAAATAATATATAATAATAATGTATAATAATAATGTATAATAATTCAGGTGCCAAACCACTGACATGTTATAAAAAGGCAGGAAAGAAAACATGTCAGCTTCGATTTCAACAGTATGGTGTCTCAGAAAGGCCTCTAGCATGGAATTGGCCATCAAACAGAAAAAGCATTTATTTACAAGACATGAAAACACATGTTGTATCTGTGTCCACTATAAATATATAACAAATACTACAATGCATACTGTTGAAGCAAACTGAGCACAGACAACTCTTTCTTTTTACAAAACATGTGGGAACAATCATGATGGAACTACTCTTTTCAGAAATTCAGGCATGAAGATTTGGGGGACTTCCAGTTGTACTCCAATAAAATAATTGCTTAGAGAGGGAAAAAATGAATTTTTTTATTAATAAAGTTTCTAATTCTACATTTCTTGATCCCCTAATTCTTACCCAATTGAGATGTCAGCTCACTGACATCTACTGCATAAAGAAGCATTCTTAAGTAAGAGAAAAATAATAATGAAAAAACTAGAAACATAATTTAAGCTCACAAAGAAATAGATGTTTGTCTTGAGATGATAAATGAGAGATTCGTCTTGAGACAAAGTTGAGAAATAACTTGCATATGATTTTTTTTCACAACAGCATAGCAATTGCTGCTAGGGGTGTGTGGTGTATCATAAGTGAGTTGATTCAATGCCTGACAGCATTTAACTATCTCACAAAAAGAGCTAATAGAGGAAATGAGTGCACCTGTCCTTAAGGGGAGAGAGTACAAGGATGATGGAAATAGAGAGGAAGAAGGATTCCACCTCCTCAAGACTGAGAATCTGTTATACCCTTATATAACTTTGTGGAACCAATTCACACAACTTTTATTTCAGCACAATACATCAGAGAAAAGCTGAATGAATAGATGAACCATACTGAGAACAAGCCAGTAACCACATCTAGGTGTTGAAAGATGTCATGATCTGTATTTTAAGTCTTTAAAATTACCATCTTGCTCTGATGACCCAAAGATAAGTACCTTTAGCTCCATCTCCCAATCTTTTCCTCAAATCATGCATCCTCTCAGTTGAGAGCTGACCTGAGTCATTTTCCATAGCCTCTCCTGACAGCTCCTGACACCAGCACCTGGTCATTAGCTTTGGCTGTCTTACCTTTACAGTAGCCATATCTCATTTGCTGTAATGAGGAATTGTTAGCATCACATCATGGAGTTCACTGGACATTTCCATCATTATTCTAAGCAGGATTCTGTGACATTTTAGTGGTTTTGCTTTGGCCTATTTCAGTCCTCTAACCTCAGCCTGCT
Source organism: Acanthisitta chloris (assembly GCF_000695815.1). NCBI lineage: Eukaryota > Metazoa > Chordata > Aves > Passeriformes > Acanthisittidae > Acanthisitta > Acanthisitta chloris. Next base: position 30,359 of record NW_008652082.1, on the reverse strand, counting down.
GGAGAATACTGGTGTTTATCCCTGCAAAATGTCAAGTGAGCTTAAAACCACCAGTTTTATGTCTTCTGAGTCTGCAGCGCTTTGAAACTATCAGCACGGTGTATAAACCAGTCTGCAGCTATTACTGTTTAATTGTCCTTATTGCCCAGCCACTTGCAGTTGGGAGGGCAGCACTGGAATCTCTGTGCTCTAGCTGAGGAGGCAGAGGCAAGAAGTTTATGTCCCTCCTAGAAAAACGTGTACCATTAGGATGAGATCTGCTTATAGCTCAGGAAAGTCACCTTAAAACCTGTGTACAATTCCACCTACCCTGCTGAATCCATGCTAACAAAACCTACAAGTATTTTGCTGAATGAGTCTAAAAAAAAAAGCAGCATGAGTCAAGTCAGCTGAAGAGTGCAAGAAAGGACTAAAAACTTGCAAAACCAAAAGCTATGAGCACTGAAGCAAAACCCCTCAGAAACTGGTAGTAGATAACTTAAGGGGAGCTACACAGTAAACCTGTCATAAAAGCCTTCTGCAGCCCCATGATCAACTGTATTTTAAAAAATCCAGTAAGAAACACTGAACACTGACCCAATCCACTATAACTAAATACTATTTCTTGTTGATGTAAGCTCTGGAGCTGACTGAGTGTGGTGCTTGGTTAAATCTCTGGCACTTCCCAGCAGTAAGAGAAGTACATGATGCAATCCTGGAAGGCAGGCAAAGACAGATGGAAAAGGACAATAAGTGAGCGGGTGGCTAGACAGACAGAAAATCTCACCCAACATTTTATATTCCATCTGCTTCTCCTTATAACTAACGGGACCTTTACAAAATCAGCTCAAGACCCAGATCTCCCTTCCTGACACTGGAAATGGCATAAGGGCTGTTTATGGCAGAGTGGGATGTGTTTAAACACACAGAAAAAGGAAAAAGAAAGAAAATCTGAAAGTAAGCATTTGAGAACAGACACTCTTGAGAAAGATTTGTTTAAAATAAAACATTCCTGTGTTTCCTTTGTTTTCCCATATTGTTCTTTAATCTGCCTCCTAAAGGGGGGTCTGAAGAACAGCAAGAGATAAGCAGAGAAGAGATGAAAGAAAGAAAGATGCAGCTTTGAAACAGTAAAATCTGTTTCTTTTTGTCCTACTATTAGTATCCCCTGCAGCAATCTGGGGAAACAGTAGGGAACATGCTGGGATGGGAGTTTGGCTGCAAGCTTGTGTACCAAACAGTACATTTTTGCATGGCACAGAATACAGGCCTTTTCATCCTTCCCATCTGTTCTAATGATATTTGACATTTACAAGTTAACATACATCATGTTATTTTGAAACTTTGTACATCATCTTTCTTTTAAATTTACATCACTCCTGTGGGTCAGAAGAAGGACAAAAGCCTCGAGTTACTAAAAGTTAGGTAGTCACTGAATGAGTTTCCAGGCTCAATAGACTAGAAGAGTCAGTGAAATTCTGTAAGGTGGTTTCTGTGGCAGGATTGGTACCACATCACCACCAATACTGTAAAGATACAGATGGTTAATATTTTCTTCTGTTATCAAATGTGAATTGATAGCATGAGACCACACCTTTATCTTCCTCTGCACAGGAAGAAATACTTTGCTAACTGTGCTGGTTTGGGCTGAAGTAGAGTTACCTTTCTTCACAGTGGCTAGTATGGGGCTATGTTTAGGATCTGTGCAGAACACAGGGTTGATAATGCAGAGATGTGTTTGTTATTGCTGAGCAGAGCTTACACAGAGTCAAGGCCTTTACTGTTTTCCATACTGCCACACTGGCAAGGAAGTTGGGGATGCATGGGAGATTGGGAGGAGACACAGCTGGGACAGGTGACCCAAACTGAACAAAGGAATATTCCATACCATATGACATCATGCTCAGTATATAAGGTGGGAGGAAGAAGGAGGAAGGGAGGACATCTGGAGTGATGGCATCTGTCTTCCCAAGGAACCATTATGCATGATGGGTCCCTGCTTTCCTGGAGATGGCTGAACACCTCCTGTCCGTGGGAAGCAGTGAATGAATTTCTTGTTTTGCTTTGGTTGTGTGTGCAGCTTTTGCTTTCTCTATTAAACTGTCTTTATCTCAACCCATGGGCTTTACTCGCTTTTCCCCTTCTGATTCTCTACCCCATCCTGTTGGTGGGGGATTTTGTGAGCGGCTGCATGGTTCTTGGCTGCTGGCTGGGGTTAAGCCACGACACTAACTAATATAAAGTTAGGTCTTCAAGAAATAAGTGGTTGTCAAAGCATCCTTAGGGCTGAAGTTAAATTTACAATGCAGTTCTGGATTACTTCTTCAATCAAAGCCAAACAACCCTAACATGCTGAATTTTAGTTCTGACTCACCATCCACATCACACTGCATCTACTGTAACTATCACTTTCCATCCCCATTTCCTAGACTTGGAGAGAGAATGGGAAAACCAGATTAGCAAATTTAGAATCAATCAGTTCTGTTGATGCAAAGGACAGAGAAATTTCTGGTAGCAAAAGAAAACCTACACCTCCATTTGAAGCTTCCACTAATTTCGATTTCTTAAATGCAGCAAAACACTTTTGAGTTGTCGCTGGTGACTAGTTCCTAGTGTGAATGGTGTTGACATGTCACACTAAATCAATGCAACAAAGGACACTACTCCCTGGCACTGGCGTAGTGGATTTTTAGGGAAAAACCGTACTGATTTCCAGACCATTTGGTACACAAGCATTTCAGAGTGCAGCAAAGACTTTGCAAGAATTGCAGCACTGAATTTTAGCAGTTGTGTCAGTATGATTGGATTCTATTGTAGCTTCAGAGATGCCAGCTATACAGTCATATTTTATTGCTGGTATCACTGACAAAGAGTGTAGTATCTAGCTCTGGAAATGCACTTAGAAGGCTATAAATAAAAAGCAAAATTTTGCAGAACTAATATTCCAGGCCGTGCATGGCAAGAGGGCAGATTTACAATAGAACACTGAGAGCACACTGTGGCTATTTTAGCAATTGAATAATGATGGAGGGAGCTACAGCAACTTTGCCTTGGGTCTCAAGGTTCAGAAAAATCCTCTGCATCTCCATCTCCCTGCATATTGGTTACCTATCTTAGAGAACATTCTGTTGAGAAACTATAAAATACAGTCTTTTGATTAAATATCAAAATTAAATACAGAAAAGACTAATTCTGCCATCATAGCACCTATACAGCACAGAGATGGTGCTGCTGAAGACATGTACTGAGCTGCATCTGCTGCCTACAATTACCCTTTAGCATAAGGCTCATATTGAAGAATCACTTTTGCGTTTGGTATCACAGATGACAATACCAACTCAGCTAGTGCAGACTTTACTTCAGCTGACATAGTAAAGAACTCCTCTGAGAGCCAGGGCTGCAGAGTTTCCATTTCTGCGTTGTGTTGAACCTGATCCAACATCCATTCCAGCTGATGGAAAGACTCCTGTTGACTTCAGCATGCATTATATTAGGCCTTTGGTGCAGTTAGTTGCGGTGGCAGTGTTTGAACATCGAAGTTCTTGAATCCTTTTGCTACATGGATATTTCACAACTTAAGGAACACATAAAAGGCAGAGCTAGAGGAAGCTATTTCCCCTCTCTTTCAGTGCTCATTTTACAGTCTACCACACTAAAAAGCCCCAGCTTCTCCAAGACATTGAGCAATATTCTTGACTTTTACATTCTTTTATTCTTGGAAAAAATGTCAGTTAAAGATATCATCTGCATTTTTCAATATTAAACAGCTACGTCAGAGCAAGGCCTGTCTTATTATTTTCCAATATTTAGTACTTCAGAAGTGGATTGTGTTGAGAGATGAAAAGAATCAATAATTTCATTTAGTGAATTACAAAATGCTAGTTAAAACCTGCTTCCATTTCAGGCATGTCCCTATATCACAGAAGGCCATACACTGCCTTGATCATGGGCCAAGAGAAGCAGTTCTCTCAAGAGACTCAGCTGATAATTTCCCAAATATCACCTAATTTACTTTTAAACTTATTAAATGCTGAACACAGTTTCAACAATCTGATTTCCCACCACCAAGATGTGTGTGTAAAATTGCTATTGCTTCTAAAATCCACATGGTACATGTAGGAGTGATTCCTTTTGTTACTGCAGTTACCTGATCTGGTGTTTTGTCATACTAGTTCTCTGATTATATATATTAGTTCTCAG
>NW_008652082.1:1517-26158 GCF_000695815.1 Acanthisitta chloris | reverse complement strand
CAGGAACCAAAAGTGCTTAGGAGCCAAGAGGCTGTATATGTAGAGAGGATTTTCCACGTCTTCAGTATTTTTTCTATTTGTATTTCCCTCCATAATATAACATGAGAAATTTAAGTTACTTATTGATCTTACACTGCATTCTCTTGTCCCTTCTGGAAGCCAAGCCTTTCCCTTTATTGTTTAGCAGAACAATGCCTACATTTGGTGACAGTTCTGTAACCCAGGCTTAGCACATTACAAGCCACTGAGCTTTGAAATTAACAAGAATTCTATTGCTATAAGAACATATTTTGGTTTGGGCTTTGCTTTTGTTTTTATTTTTTTATTTTTGCTGTTGTGTTTTTTGTTTGTTTGTTTGGGGTTTTTGTTTGGTTTTTGTTTTGTTTTGGTTCTTTTTAAAAAACAAAACTTCACATAAAATGTCAGCTTCAGGAGAATTACATATCCTGGAAGATTGTTTCAGAAGAATGAGGATTACAGGCTATCCATGGAAACCATTTACTTGAGGTATTTCGTAGAGCTCCTATCACTGTTACAGTAAAATTTTAATGTGTGAGGCAGATAAATATGGATGGCAACTGAGCTGCAAACTGACCTTGTAGGTTTGGGATAGATTTAGTCACTGCTGGCAAAAAAATTTTCAGGTACATCAGAGATTTGTGCCCAGGCGTACTCTCCTTACCCAACTAACTTGTAATCACAACTGTCAGCTTCAGAACATTTATATGACCCTGTGGAGTGTAATGTGACTCAACCATCTGAATGTGAAATTCGTTAGACAACTGCAGTACGCTCAGTGGAAGCAGATTGTGAGACAACAGTAATGTATAAAAGAAGATGAAAGAACAGGTTAAAAGGTTCCTGCGGTGGTTTTGCAGGTTTGGGAATAGGTGTGCACATATTATGTGTCAATGTGCGTTCTCACACACCTCCAAAGAGATCATTTGGATGCTGTGCAAACTTCAGCAGTAACAGAACCTGACACCTATCTCTTCCAGTATCAGGGTATAACAATGATTGGACTGCACTTTAGTATGTCTTGCCATTCCTTATTTATCAAAGACATCAGACTTTGAAAGCACAACTTGCTTGATTATAATTTTGAGGCAAGAGGTGTGAGCTGCCCTCCTCACACCACTTTACCCATTACCCACAGCACCTCTCAGCCTGTGCCAATCACTCACCTGTAAATCATTCTAATTGTATAAAGGGCTTTTGAATGCTACTAACTAGTGTCTAGTACAAGCAGGGTTGATTTATTAGTCTTCCCCCACTTATACTTGTTTTAATCTTCAGTATTCCAAAAGGAATCTACTGATATAATTAAGGGCTCTATGTAAAACTGAACCCTCAGAGAATTGGACTGCTTTATAGGCTCTCACTGAGTTATCAGTTGTGCTTTTTAAAAAAATTTAAGTCTAATTTTTCTTTCCATGTCCATTTCCCCGCATAATTTCTTCTTGCTGAGGTGGGCAGTTAAAGAGAAAGTCAGTACTGCTGTTGAAAAAATCAATACTTCTATTGCACGATGCTTACAGTACTTCATTCTCTTTGCATCCTGTGCCCTTCATATGTCAGGAACAGGGATCAATAGGGATCAATTATGAAGATCTGTCAGGTTTATTATTACATGAGATCATATATTCTGTTCAGAGGATAAAGCAAAGTCAGCAAGTCAAGAACATATAAGTCAGATACAGTTTACAGTTATAGACTGTTAAAAAGACACAAATATTTCCTATATTGTAAACTCAGAGCTTAAGAACAAAGGGACAATTCTCTTCAGCCTGACCACTAAAGAAATGTAGTTGAGACTCACAACATACAGCTTCATAACATCTGAAAATCTTTTTCTAATAGTGTTTTTGCCTAAAGGCTTTCCCCTGAAGGCCTCTCCTCCATCACAGAAACAGTCAACTAGAACAGCATTTATCTGTTCCTTTTTATTCTGGACCTAGAGAATTACTTCAATTTCCCTAGCTGGCCATGTTCAGGCTCTCAGGGAATTACCATCAGGGCACACAGCTGTGGTCTTCTCTTGCCTCTCTAAGACAACGTCAGCTTGAGTTTACCAAAACTAGCAGATGCCCAAGTGCACTGTAACAGACAAAAAGAAAAGCAGCAAGTATGAGCAGAGCATGACTTCCAGATCTCTAAGAGGTTGTTACTAGTGTGGTAAGCTCTGGTATTGTAATTGATTAGGCAGGACAGCTTATCACCAGACTTGCAAACACATTCATTTGCTGACTAACAAGGCTCTCGTCCCATACATGTGTACACCTGATGCAGGCAAGGGCAAGGTCAAAGACAGGTTTTGTTTCTTAAGGTTGAATGGTTTTGCAACCACTTTTATCTTCACAAGATAAAAGATAAGAGCAGATTTTCTTAAAGTGATTTTCAACTAATGCTTTGAAGGTCAATTCTGAATATTTAAACTTATCTTCACAGCGGGAATTCTGGTATTTGTAGCCACTGCCAAGGTAGGATCTTCTACTACTAAACTGGTTGAGACTGAAAGTGAACATACTGCAGAGTCTGGGAGAGATGCCAGAACTGCACGTTCTCTGCATAGCTACTGAACAGGTATGGTGCAAATACTGCATGATGAAGATATTATCTATCCTCAGCAAACATCTCATCCTAACTTGAAAAGGACTATGTTGATGGGAAAATGTTTTTTCATTCTGCAATTCCATTCAGCAGTAATTTAAGGAGCTAGTTAGTGCCAACTTGCCTAGCTACCTACTAGCTATTGCATCTCATGCCAGCTGCAAGTCATGTTCCTTGGAGGATTTGAATCTTGATTCTACTCTGAGGAACAGCCCTACACATTGGACCTTCTTTTTCTCTCCAGTTAGAGAAAACCCAGGGACATGGAGATCAGGTCACACTTGTGCTCAGCCCTTACAGGCAGCAAGAATAGGTATGACTCAGAGAACCTGCAGAGGAACTTGACTCCAGTTACTGAACCCAAAAATGTTTAAGCTACTTCAAAACCCTGTATGAGCTATCCCTTAACATTTACAGTCCTAAATCAAATTGTTTCTATTAAAATGCATTAGGTGCATAGGATGTGCTTTGTAGTATACATAAGACCACCACCAACCTTAAGAGATTAGCTTCTGAGCTAAAGAATGATACTTAAAACAGGTTTTTCGCTGTCACTCTGCTTTATGGGACTCAAGGCAAAACTAACATCCTAGACCACATAGAACCAATTCTCCTTCTAGCTCAGCATGCTCCTGGATAGATCTACACACTAGTCTGTGCTATTTCCAAGGCCAAATTTTCTCTGAGTACAGAATTAAACTTTACACGATGCAGTGGAGGTTTTCCAGATGTAGTGGCTGGAATGCATTAAAAGCTGAACTTTTCTTGGTTTTGTTTTTTTTTTTTCATTCTTCCACATGTCTCAGGCACACCTTTCTTTTAAAATGTGAACAACCTTAAAATACGTATTTGCATATATGAAACCAGAGTTTGCATCCTGATCTGAATGTGACCTTGTGAGGCTTGTGTTACTGTGTCTGTCTTGAGTTTGCTGATGTGTTACACAAGTAATGACAAGCTGCACAGAAACAATGTAGAAGAAAAGAAATGCAATTCTAAATGTTTTATGTTTATCTACATTGGTAAATCAGTCAATTCTGTTTCTAAATTTCAAAGCAAAATACCTCTGAACTTGCTAAGTCAGTATGGATATTCTTGTCTTTTCCTTGCTATATAAAATTAGACAGATACCAGGCAACTGTGAACTGGTTAAGAGTCTCTCCGGCAAAATAAAAAAAGATAGGTCTTGTTATCCACTTGGTTGCTGACTCTTGACAGAGGCAGGAATGTAAGGTGCATTGAGATGCTTATGAGATTCCTTCTAACTATTACGAGCATTTTAAGCAGTGGTTATATGCTGAAAAGTGACTCGGAATAAACAGCATAGTGAAGTTCCAAATTTATTTTCTCTCAAAGTCTTACCGAATAAATTTACCAACCACTTGTTGGTAAAGATGCATTTTCTCTCACTGACAGCCCTGCAAACTCTGAAAGTCACAGCTGTGTTCTGCTTTCATTACTGCTCTTCCAAAGTGGTGTCTTAGTTAAAACTCTATTGTTAATGTAAGAAAAATTACCACAACAACTTCCCTGCCACTCTGTTCATCCTACAGGACTAACAAGAATAGAAGGAATTTTCTCACACTCCTCAGCAGCCCACCTTTCAGTCTAGGTTGCTTATGCAAAAATTGAGCAACTCCACATTAAACAATCCTTGCATTCTGACCAAGTAAAATATCCCATTTGTGTCCAGTTCAAATCAGAGGTAAAGATCTTCCTTACCTATACACCTACTGTGGCTGACTCAATAGTAAATTTAGAGTGCTGCAACTTCAGTCACAGCCCAAAGGCAGCTGTGTCCCAGCTGTCCCAGCAGAAGGTAGGCTATGTGCTGTGCTCAGTTCCCTGCTCAGAGGTGGAGGCTGGCAGTTTCATTAGTGTCAGAACAGTACAGCTGTGCTGCTCAGAACAAAAAGTCAATAGCCACAGCTCATTTCCAGAGTCTGTGTGTTTTGTTGAGTGATGTGGAGTCTCCTCTCATGTTGATAAAGACCTGTTTAATGTGTATGAAGACCTATGGTGAGTGCCCCTGATCTGTACTCACCTCTGTGCTGTGCTCATCCCAACAGATTCCTCCATGAAGAGAGGTGTTTACAGCTGTGATGGCTGCAGCGCCCATGGGCTATGAAGTAAATATTCTGACATTTTTGCTGTTGCTCTGAAGTCCTTCATGACTCTAGTGGAACTCCTCTCTGGAAAACCTCTCTGTTCAGCCACATACGATTGGCCTCATGATGTCCTAGGAAATTGCAACCTGCAGTACATTCACATATTCATCCTCAGACAGAAATCCTTCAAAAGGCCTTCAATATAAAAACCCAACTAGTGCATGTCCTAAGATTACTATAAAGCTGTAACCATAGCTAAGGGGGGTGAGGGGGGTGGGGGGACAACTGACACACAAATCACTCTGATCTTTGATTTCTCTGAATCATAAAGATTCATAATAAAAATCTAGTTATGAGGATCGTTAAAAAAATGAGCTTCAGAGCATGAAATGTTAGAGACATTTGCAATATATTGTAAAAATAGTGTCTTATTCAAGATCAGATTTTAAATCATTTTCTCTATGTTGTCTGAATGCTAACTTCTTGCAGACAGGTCAAACAGAAATGAAAAAATATTGGCAAATGTGTTTCAAAACTGTGATTAGCACATCCAATACTGGGATGTCATGGCATTCTCTTCTCAGAAAGGGATTAGGGTCACATTTTAATAGACATTTCATTTTTAAAGATGAAGATAAATACCTATTGACAGTTTTGAAAAAATTTAGTATCTCACTCTTGTCATAATCTTTTAAAACCCAGAAGCATCTGAGCTGTTTTGTGAATATCAGAAATTACTGAGCATGGCAAATGCCCAAATGACTTTAAAAGTCTAACCATCAGTGCCTGTAAATGGCTGGCAAAAGAACTAGTAGAACAAACCCCCTACAGATTTAAAGCAACAGATAAATTGGTCACCAAATGTAATGGGATATTCTGCATTGCTCTGACTCTGTTCCTTTTATTAGGACACATCAGGTTGTGTCATCAAAGCTGACTGCAGTGTACAGCTGTGAAAACAGGGTAAGACAGAAATCAGGCCCAGTATGAATATAAAAGCCATAGTAACATTTTTGTTCGTAAACTTGTTGAGATGTCATGATTCACCTTTTGTTGGGGATTTCAGGATTTTGAATAAGAAATGAGCAGAGTTCTTGTTTGGATTTCATCAGGTGTTCTCAGCAAAATCTTTTCTAGAGGTGCACGTGAGCTCCTGCATGAGAACAGGGTAAAGCACCTGTGAGAGAACTGGTTGATGTACTTTCCATGGATCACTTTGGGATTCCTGACTTGAGTTCTCTGGATTTTTCCCTCAAACTACCCACTAAATGGTGGCAAAATGGATGTGACATGTGGTTTGAGGAATGTATTTTTGCCTGCTGTTCTCAGCTCTAAAATTTCAGGAGGGTTAGAGAATGTTTCTGAAAAGCTAATGTGGGTTTGGAGACAATTAAATACACCTAGTAATTATCCTATTGTGTTTAGAGCTTTCAGAGGAAGTCTGGATATCATCTACTAAAGCTTCAGCTCTGATTGGCCGTTTTCATGTGCAGGAAGAGTTTTATGTAAGAGAATAGTTTCATCATCCTATTTTCTAGGTGGGAAAAATGAAGGACAGGAAAACACAACAGTACAGGAAATCCCAAATTTGAGCTCTTAGCATCCCACAGGTGGTAACTTTACCCAGTAGGCCATAATATACCTTCCAGCAGTCCTCCATCAAATGAGGAAATATGCAGTGTTTGGTGTCTGATAACACTGAACACAATTTAAATACCACCCAAACCATGATTTTAAGGGTCTCATTTTCAAAGAAACAGAAAATTCCTGTTAATTGCTTTTACTTAAAATTGCATCTAGTCACTCTGTTATTAGATCAGGTTTAATGAATTACTGAAAGATTGATACAGGGTCTAAATTTTCACACACTCTAGCAAACGGCTCATAGCCTGTCGACTAATCTACAATTTTCTCTGGCAGGGGCATAGTAGGTGTTTACTCCCCACTTTCATGGAGAGGACAGATCTGGATCCACACTCCCTCACAGTCTGGGACTGTTTGCATCAAGAATTTTTTTAGACATAAGGAAAGCACTGGGACTCAGTAATTTTCTTCTCATTTGAACTTGTCAGTTTTCCTGAAAGTTGGAAGACCTTGGATATTTCCACAGAAAGTTACAATTATTTACTTTTTTTCTCATTCTTTGATGCACATCTAAGTCTTACAGTAACAGGTCACACTCCAATTTGTTCATGCCATTCTGCAACAGGACTTTGAGCTTACACTGCCATGTTTATGTATTTTGTTTATATAGGCCCATTGCTAAACCAAGCATTTTAAAATGCCTGAGAAGCTTTCAGCCACAGGAAAACTGAGATTAGATCAAAATGTCCATGTGGCACCAGGGGCATCCTCTCTGGCGTACAAATAGAGATGTGGAGGGCAAAGATCCGTGTGCTCCCCCTCTCCCTTGGAAATGAATATTCAAACCACTGGTCCTCAGTAAAGACCTTGGATAACCGACCCCGCCAAAATCAAGGGATTGCAAACCGCCTCTTTTCATGGACGTATGGTCACTTCTTCTCAGGATCAGCTTTGGCCTTGTCCCTTTGAAACGTGCATTTGTTGTTCAGTTTCACAGATAGAATCCTCTACAAAGATTCTGAAGTAACACTAGATGGCAATAATGCATGAGATACTCAGGACTTCTGAGTCTAAGCACATCTGGGATGGGTGATCTTCATTTGTTAATTCACCATTTGCTTCACGTTTGCTTTGATTTAGAAAGGACTTGTGCTGGGATAGGAAAAGAGGAAGAAAAAGCTTCACAGAAGGCCAAAAATTGAAAATTGCTTGCTTTCACAGTGCTGCCATAGTCTTAAAGTACAGTGAGAAACACTTCTGGGAATGAGATCTGCATGCAGGGACAGCATGTCTCTTCCACAAAAAATACTAAAGGACATTTTAAAGTCCCTGAATTTGTTTCACATTTTGTTGAAGCAGTGACAGAAAAAATCTCTTGGAAAGGAAAGAAGATGGAAAAGAGAAGGCAGAAAGAAAAAGGGAAAGAATGAAGAGAAAAGAGAAAAGGTTTATAGAGATGGATAGAATTAAAAAACCCCAATCTCTTACATGCACAACCTAAAAATTGTACTTTCCCTTGCTGTCCTGTCTTTCAGTAAGAATGTTTTTTTTTAAGCTAGTTGATCTGTAAACTGAGAGCTTGGCAAGGAAGGGGAGGAAAAGTTTGGTTTGGTTCTCTTTACTCTTGAATCTAATCTATCACACTTTCATTTAGTGTCTTGGGTCATGGACTATTTTAACAACTACTCTTCCTCAGATTGCTATTAGGAAATGAGATTTTTCTAAAGCTTGGACATTGAATGTTGCTGGAAAATAAACCAAAATCTTCACATGTTGCTGCTTTCAAGACTCAATAAATTCAAGGAACCTGGATGGCTTTTGGTCTTGGATGTTGTCTCTGGTGATTAACATCTCCAGGGTTCATTCAGACATCAAGAGAAAGTTTTCTTCAAAAAAGGCTTTCTTTTATGAATGTCAAGTGCAAAATTAATGATTCAGGATTCAGTCTGGAAGAAAGAGATGCAAGTGTGAAGTGAACCTTTAATGGTCTGTAAGAGGGAGTGACTGCTTAGATGAGTTTTTATAGCACTGCACTTCCTGCTACTTCAGTAATAACACCACTAACAGCAATAAAGCCTACCCCTGATATTTCACTTCCCATCAGCAGAATACAAGTAATTATGTTCATTTCTTACCTTAAAGTAAGTGTTACCAAAGAAAGGAATGTGATAATGTGGTATGTACTTGAAACTCCTGTAGTGAGGCAGGGAAGGACCAAGTATCAGACAAAACTCTTCTTGAGCACCCACATTTTAGACAGGTCACTATAATTCCTTGAAAGGTGAGGTAGGGATCATGTCATGGCCACCCAGGATGTCTGGCCCTCTGAGTGTTACATTTAAAAGCCTCACCATTTCTGTTTTCACATATGCTGCACAGAAATCACAGGAGCCACATTGGTACAGCAGTTGTTGATGGGTGACACTACCCATCGATTCAAGCCATGCAATTTAAAACCAGTTTTTTTTTTTAAGGAAAAGGAGTTAAAGAGAAGTCTTAAAATGATCATCAGCCTGAGGAGGCTTCATTTTTTTCCCTTCCTACCACCATATATACATATAGATTAGATTATTTCAATAATAGAAAATAATCATGCCAGATGAAATTAATTCAGGTCATGATAGTGCTGTGGAAAGCTAGAGGTCAATTCATGCAGATTGCTCAGAACAGACTCTTAGTTTTCGTGTTGCCTTTAATGAGCCTTTTGGTTGAAAAATTTGTTATGCTGCACTTCGATTTCAGTATAAGATGAATACGGCTCCTGTGTTTTTGAGCGTCTCCAAGATAATTACTGAGATTTAATTGTTTCTACATTATGTACCTATGTTCATAGGTCTACACTCACTCTGTCATTGGCAGGGTAAGAAAGGGAACACTAAAGATATTCACATAGATCAGGTTTCCCAGAAGAGATCTTGCCTCTCATACCAGTGTTCTTTCGGCTAATCCAAACATACAGATGAATAGTGACAATTAATCTCAGCTATATATTATTAATTTTAAGCAGTCTACTTTTTCTTTCAGCCGTTTTCTATTACCCACATGTAATGACCCTTGCCCACATAAATCAGTCAGGAAGATTTAATTCACTTACTGATGAACCCAGTTCTGTTCATTTCCAGCCTCTTCCTGCAAAACTTGGAACAGAACAATCAGTTTTTTCTTGGTCTTCTTGAAGAAGTAATGGATAATGAAACCCTTCAGTGAAACTTGGAAAATTGCCCTTCAGTGCCTTAATGCTGACTATTAAATGCAGGAATTTGAAGTGTTTTGCTCTACTGTGCTAGATTAGCCTTGATTTTTGTGCTGTCCATTTTTTGTTGAATGAGGTGATAATTAAACACATAGAATCTATAGAACTGAAAGTGTTAGTCAAAACTAACCAGCAAAGGTCACAGAATAAATACATTGACAACTTGCTAAGAAAGGAGATTATCCAAATTCTTGACTTGGTGTTATTTCAAATCCCAAGACACAAGAGAATTTTTATTCTCTCTCAATTCCTTTGTTGTTTGGGGATTTCTGTGTATTGCTTAGCTTTAATTTCTGTCAAAGCCTTCCAATCAACTCTGTTGATGGCTTGGTAAAATTCCCTTCTACACTTGGGTTGGCATGTACTGAAGAGGAAGGTTATCTGTACTATTAAACCTTTGACTTCTTGTCTTTTGAAGAGATCATTTTGCATTTTGCTATGGCAGAGCTGTAATTAGATCTGTTAATTAAGGACAGAATGAACTTTTTAAAAACTCTAAACCCCTTTGCATTTTTGATAAGTTTGCTTAGGTTGCTACTGACCTTCATACAGGGTTTGCCACTGCTTATTAATTGTTAAATTTTAATTAGGCATGCTGATGAATGTGCTAGCCTTTGCAATAAATGAAAGGTAGCTTCATTTATAATCGGATATTTACCAGTCTACAGTGAAATTATCTGCTTTTCTAGAACACAGTTAATTTAACTTATTTTGATAACAGTAATTGGTGGTCTATAAAAACCAAATGCAAACAGATAAATATAATGACTCCCTGGTTAAAATATTGAATTACCAGTCCTAGCAAACTGAACTAGGACACTGTATCTTGAAAACATACCACAGGCACTTGAACTAAATGACTTCAACAGCTGGTCAGATATTCACGGTATTTTTACTGAAATTCCTTCAAAATATGTTTTCCAGAGAATAATCAACCCTTCTTCTAGAAAAAACAGGTCAGACTGGCGAGACAGAGGAGTAAGGGGATGAAGAAGAGGATCATTTTTTATGCCTAAGGGAAATGAAATTTTGCAGCACTAATGAGCCATGTGCTTTTTTCTTTGCCGGTAATAACTATGTGGCCTGTTCTAGTGCCTGTGTGACCCACCCAGGGACTCCACAGACCAACACGCCAAGAAGGTTAGAAAGCAAAACAGCAGGATTCTGTCCCAAATTCCCTTGAAATCAAAGTGTACCAATACTCAAAATCATTCTTTTAGGTTGACCAATAGCCCTATATCTGAAAGGAATAGCAAGTATCTATCCTGTTTGATTTCTCCAGTGGAATTGGCAGCTACACTGTTTAGATTGGACCTCCTGACACTTTCACCACTTGCCTCAGTGAAGAATCATCAGACAATCTCCTCATGAAGAATGAGATATTTTATCAGCCATGTCCACTGCCATGAAACAACATTTACAATCATCAGCTTTTGTCATGGCACACTCATGTATCTAACTTCATCCCTGATTTCAGTGCCATGACTTTAAGTTGCACAGCAAACTGTGAATATACTAGAGACAGTGGCTGAAGCCCTGGTTCAGGTAGAGACAAGTGGCAAACTTCAGAGATTGATGCCCAAATGCTTTGCTCTTAGCAGGACTCACCACATCCATAATGAAATGTTGCTGCCACCAGTGCTGATTTTCCAGCTGTTTCACAGTTTGCCTTCAAGAAAGAGCACATATGATTGACTTTTTGCTATAAAGTTTATTAAATATCTCTTACCAAAGACTGGATAATTAGATAATTATCATGTTGTCTGTATTATTACTGGTGAAATGCTACCTAAGTTCCATTAGGGGTGGTCTAAACAGGCTTTGAAGGCTGATGAAGTGCGCTACACAGAATTGTGTGTGCAGTGGCAGGGGTTCCCTGTCCTCTGACCATCTCAAAGCATGTGGTCACTGCTGTTTGGTTTGATGCCAGCTCTTCAAGTGTCAAGCAATGCTTTCAAGATTCACAGTGCAAGCAGCAGGGCTGATGATTGACTTGCCAGGGTGATTCTGGGCAGTGATGAAAGTATGACTTTTCAAAGGCTGGTGCTTTGGCAGCATTCTACCAGATTGTGCAAATATTTTGCTAGTGGTACACCTACTTGCTAACTGGACTTACAGTGAGAATTCAGAGACAGGAGGCAAATTTATCTTCTGGGTCCTAATAAGTGTGTCTTCCCAGAAAACCTTATATGGGACTCGGTGATACATGTTTGTTTATATCCTGACACTGAAACAGAAACCTAAGCCAGTTTTCAGAGAGTGCTCAAGCACCGTGTCTGCCATTAACCCTGGTTTATCCACAGATGTTCCTGCAAGTCTTCTGAGAATCAGCTCTTTTCCTTTTGAAATCAGGTATGATTGCATGCCTGGCTTCACTTTTCCCTGCAATGAAAAAGCAACAGAAATATCTGGAAGCTTTTCCCCTTAGGGACATAAAAATGACATTACGTCTTCAGCACAGGGTGCAGCATGCTTCACCTGATCCCTCCAGCTACAGGCTGACACATCTTACCTGTGCTGTTGATTTAAGTGAAGACCAACACCCTACAAATACAGTTGTTACTGCAACAGAAAATGGGGCATGAAACAGGTCCTGCATATCAACTTTTTAATAATGATCTCCTCAGAGCTGTATTAATGAGCTGGAAGCAAGGAGAGCAGAATTTCTTCCCCTTGAACTTAGACTAGCAGCAGGACATGAAGGAGCTGTAATAGAATGTTATTTTACAAGAAGTAAATAATGTAATAGAGTCTATAAGGATGTCAGCAGGAGAGTTAGAACTGTCATAGCATAATCCTGACTTGAGCAGCAATGTGTGAAAAAGTAGCCTGCAGCAGTTTTTCCAGTACTTCAATAATTTCTACTTTCTCACTGATCTTTGTTTACTCTACTTACCTTGTCAAAAAAATGTTTTACCTTATGTTAAAATGCTAGCTAAAAGAGGAAAATGTATTCCCAGGAATCCCAACTTTTCAAGTATACACATTTTCTATTCCTTTATGTTGTTGTTGTTGTGGAAAAGATGGAAGAATTGTATTCCCTTCACTTAAAAAATATGAAGAGTAGTAAAACCATAAATAAAAAGAAGCAGCCTGTGTCTTTGTTGCTTCTTTTTCCTTCT
This sequence comes from Acanthisitta chloris, assembly GCF_000695815.1. Classification (NCBI taxonomy): domain Eukaryota; kingdom Metazoa; phylum Chordata; class Aves; order Passeriformes; family Acanthisittidae; genus Acanthisitta; species Acanthisitta chloris. The sequence continues at coordinate 13,481 of NW_008652082.1, read as the reverse complement.
GACTAATGAATAATTCAGAAAATTGGCTGTATTAGACTCCACATCCTTGTGATATGGTGGCAGTTTTTTCAATGAGTCCTCAAATGTAAGCTCAGGAGGGTCATGAAACTACGCAGTTATCATTATTGGAATGCAGCACCATCTTCCAAGGTACTGCAGCACCTTTATATCATCATTGAAGCCAGGCAGAGAGGATAAGTTTGCAACTAAAGAAAATTCCAAGTATTAAACTGAAGTTACCAAAAAAGTGTAGTGGGGCTAGGTCTTTTTTTTTGTCATTTCCCTTTTCATAAGACATCTCTTTACATTTTCTTAAACCATTATTACAAGAATGTAGTAAAGACAAGGGAGACAAACTAACTCAAACTTTCAGGATGGTTTTGTTCATGCCTTGATGCCATTCCAAGAATTCAGAGTAAGTAGCCCCAGACGAATAATCTCACAAGCCTTCCCTGGCACAAATTCCATCTGTCTTTCTACAGGATCCAGGGTCCCCTCTACTTTGCTTTTAAAAAGTGCTGCTTCTGTTACTTTGCTACCTGGTGCTCCTGCAGAACCCAAGATCCCATGCAGTTCTCTCACCCCATCCCAGTCATAGCCTTGGGAATACTATGCTACGTTTTAAATTCAAATTGTATTGGCTTCTTTAAGTTTGAGACAGACCTTTAACATCAGTCTGCTGTAATGTATTTTTATGGAATATTTGTCTTGGTTTTAAGGAAATACATTAAAAACCTTTCACTGAGAATATGAGATATTGCATTGTCCTTGAAATTGTGTTAGGACCTTCAAAGCCATTTAATCTCAATTAAAGCAGGGCATACAAGACAAGGTGCTCCAAAGATGCATTAAAGCGTGTTATAGTGCCAAGCCTCTGTGCACTTTGACACATCTTAAAAGCACTGTGGCATTGGTTTAAAGGTATGGTTCAGAAATCTCCTTGTGCCCCATTATCCATGGCTCATTAGCATAACTCAGAACTCTCTCAGTGTGCTGTGCCAGTGCGTGCTAACAAGCACTGTTAATGTATGAAGACTCGACATGATAGATTGTAATGCCTCTGGCTCTGTCATATCAATGGCAGTTTATGCATTAAATAAAACACACCAGGGGATTAGATAGTTAAGAGATTGGAAATGCACTGTAAAGCCTTTTAATTCAAAATCACCATTTGTAATCAATGCTGGAACTACCAAGTATAATCAAAAGTTTGACCTTAGATGGATGGCCAGAAATTTACCAGAAATGAGTTTAGGGTTCTCAGTACAGTCCTTCCACCACAGGACAGCATTCTTCATGTCATTCCTACCGGGATCCTAAGGGCTTTGGGTGAAATGAAGCCCAGGCTACCCTCACAGCTGAGTGAGCACAAGACATTTCAGGGTGACATGAGCAAGTTTATGCTGCCATTGATTTTGCTGCACTAATTCAGAGGATAAACAGGGGACTCAGTTCTCCAGAGTTATCAATCTGGCATCTTTCAAGCACATTTAGATTGGCATGGGCTTTTGTTTTCTTTTTTTTTTCACCCCTTCCTAATTACATGTTAAGTGTAGCAGTGTTAACAGATGTCACTAGAATATAATCTCCAAGGATTTCAAGAGCAAATAACACTAGGAAAAAATTGATTCACAAAGAAATGTTTAGCTATCATGATCATTGAGAATAAATGACATTATTTTCTTAAATGCCTAGTTCAAATACTGGGTTTAGAGTTATTTTGACAGAAGATTTTGTCAAAGTTGCCAGCAAACAGTGTTAAATGAAAACCACACAGGAAGATGGTGCAACAATCAGAATTCACCAGTCAAAGATGAAAGGCATTGAATCATGGTTTTTACAGGGATTTAACCTCCATACCTACACCATGGTACATATAGCAAAATCCTACTGTGCTGGAAAATACATTTATATTTGTAATATGCTAAAAATACAGCATTATATCCTGATTCTTTTTCCTACTTGCTTTTAGGGCTTAGAAAACCATTTTTGCATTTCTATCCTTAATTTGTTAGCTGATTTTTTTAAGCACCTCACTTACTAAGCATGTCTGCTGTTAATAAATCTATGCCTGGTTTGACTGAAAAAATAAAAAATAAAAATTATGTAGGAACCTGAAGTAATTAATACACCAGAATGCCTATTTAAATTCCTACAAAATAATGACCTTAGAAGTGCACAGCTCAAATAGCTTCCAAACAAGGGTGTGAAAGCTCTGCTTTTTTAATACATCTGTCCACATGTGGACATACACACTAAAACTGGTGCCCACAAAGTTTATAACCTCTGTCATAATAATGAATGATTAGTAGTTATGCTTCTTTTTGGAGTTCATTGCCATTGCCTCTTTATTTTACACTAATAGACAATAGTAATTTTTAATGTGTCTGTTTTGGACATGGCAAAGCAAGTCACAAGTAGATGAGCACACTGACATTAAAATGCTGAACACAGACTCTTTTTGTAGCTCGTACAAGGACTTTATGCTTGTTTGCTGCTACCCAGGTCTATTGCCACAAGTAACACCAACAAAACCAGAAAAATAATATGTGAAAATTTATTTCTATATAAAATGGGAATATCCCTACCCTTATCAGAACCTCTGTTGCTCGCCTTCTGCTGGACTACAGCGCCTGGAGCTGTATCAGCACCTCGAGTTCAGACAAGGCCCTTTGGTGGGTCCCGAGCTGGCTGGCTGTGAAGGAGGGCTAGCCAAAAAGAAACCAGCTTGTCTGGCCCCTCAAGGCATGGGAAAGCAGATGTGTATCTGCCTGCTGCTGTTCACAGCTTTTTTTTTTCCACATTTTTTTCTCCCTCCAACTTTGCCCTTGGACTTTTGGATGAGATCTGCTCCTCTTGCCCATCCTGAGTATGGTCTCAGGGAGTTCCTATCCCCTCAGGGAGAAAGCCCATTAGAAGCCTTCCCACTGATATTTGTCTACAGGCCACGAAGTCTCCATCACCAAAACAGAAACTGCCTCACACCCATTGCAGAACAGCTTCAGCTGCACATGAGTGCACCTTCTACTCTGTGGCACCAGAAAGCAGTTTCAGCAAAGCACATCAAAACTGTGCACTTTTACCCTCACTCTTGCATATTCTCCTCACTGTTCATTGCTTAAAATGTGAACAGAATCTGGGTTTCATCTTATTAGTGACCTGGTTCAGGATCATATTTCCAATATTTCTGGAACTATTTCAGTGATGAACTGTAGATGGAGTTACTAACACACCAGAAGAATCTGACAGAGGGAAAGGAAAGGGCCTCAATACAGCCTTCTCCAAAACATTTCCAATCTTTGCAAATGTTTGTTCATTTACTAAAAATCATATATTTAAAAGCATGGAATGGCAGAAGACTGGAGTTACTGGGGCATATGACGGATGTGACAGATACCTGGTTTGGAAATGCCTGAAGACTTTTTGTTCATATACACCTCTGAACACTTCTTAATAAATTCTACATCTACAGAAAAAGAACAAAAGCCATAAATGCAAGAGGAAAAGGACAGGAAGGGTTTCAGGATCAAAAAATACAACCAACCTACCCCTCAACAAACCACATTCTTAGAAACACAAATAGCAAAACTTATTTGACTAAATTTCATTTTAGGAGTAGCAATAGCTCTCACTGTTCCCTGGTTTTCAGCTGAGCTTCGCAGGCTTTTGAACTTGGGCAATAGTGAACCTTCTGTTCAGTAACATCATCATTGGGCTAACACAAAGAAAACCAGGTTCACTTTCCAGGACTTGTCAGCTACCTATAACAATACCAGGATGACATTCCCTTTGTAATAGATCTTCTCTCAATTGTTACAATACTTGCACATTTCTGAGGAAGCAGAACACCCAGTTTGCAGTGGGTTAAGAAAATCCCCTGGAACTGCACCATAAGCAAATTTTATTCCTGTTCAGTGTTTTATTTAAATTCAGTTATCTCCAAAGGATAAGAAATGAATCCTCAGGGCATTCACAGAAGCAGGGAGTTAGGGCACAAGGGGATTTTTCACCTTCAGAACAAATTAGCTGACTTTATTCTAAAATGAGGATGGTCAACCAAGCATTTGTCCAAGACTACACAACATGACTAGCAGAGGAACTCTGCTGACCTGAAGGGTTTTTGAGTAATCTAAAACCTCAGTTGTGGAGCAAGTGAAATAAGAGACTACTGGGGCTGAAAACTAACAGTCAGGCTTATACAGGATCCTGAAGAGTGGTTTGGTTTTAAGGAGGGTTTTTTTTGCCTCCTCCTTCTCTATCCATTTTACAAGGGGTTTGTTATGCATTTTCTTATCACCCTCAGCCATATGAAGATATCTAGATAAGATTTTGTAAAGTTAGGAAAGCTGGTATGATCTCTTCTAACCATCTGCTCTCAGCAACTGCTTGCTGAGGCAAACATGGGAGCATTTTCTGGAGCCCCTGGAGCAAGGAGGACACAGCAGCCAGGGTACCACTGCTGACACAGTGCACTCAGCAAGAGGAGACACATCTTTGTACGTCACTACAGAACACAGGGCCGGAAGGCAAGCTGGCCTGAGGGCTCCTCATCCTTCAGCCAGACCTGCTCTGCTCTGTCCCTGTCAGCTTTCTGTGACAAACAAGGGCCAAAAGGAACAATTTGCTGTGAGGTCAGTGTTACTTGTATATTTTCAACGCTGACATAGATTTTTTCATTATGTCTTCTGGACATGAAAGAACATGTTGACTGCCTTAATATGTCTTTCTTCTATGCACATCTATGCCCCTATTTGTACATACTTCCACTGTTTGCCTAAGGTAATTTCTTTAATTTACACTAGGGCATTGTAGGAAGTGGACTAATTCTGAGAATTGCCAGCACAGACTTTCATTATTGTCAATCAGTGCAAGGTGGTCCTGGCAGCTTCCATGTAAGCCCATATAATGTTAAATATGCAAATTTTGTTATGCAGATAATGTCACAAGATAAACTACGCACAGAAAATTGTTCACATTTACAGAAGTATGAAGATCATGCCTTTTAGCCTGCTTAAAAGTATGCAAAGTAACCATTTAAAAATAAAATGCATATGAGATTGCAATTATTTGAACTGAAAAACCTCCATACCTAGCAAGGCAGTAATTTGGTGGCTTGCTAAACCAAACAAGACATAATAATGTATTCACGTTCAGATCCTGCATTAAATAAAATAATTGCTTGAAAAGATGTATGTTTGATTCTCTGTTGCCCTGATCCTCTGTTACCCTAGGACTACCTTGGAGTTGCTCTGATGAAACAGCCTCAGACCATTGGAGCTGTTTCTGTAGTAGAGCAGAAATGGGAGTTCTGGCTAATAGTTGTATACGGTAGAGTGTGTTTTTTAACACATTGTATTGAAGCCACCCTGGAAACACTAAATGGGCGCTATCAGGAGCGCTGATGTGGCTGTGCCTCGCAGCACTGTGCCGCACGTCTCTGCCAAGGCACCACTAGAGGTCTGTGTCCGCCTGCACTCGCCCCCGTGCCTCGTGCCCTAGTCGCGGGCTCGCGCTTGGGACAGCAGCTTCTGTTTGTGCTTGAGACAATTTACCTCATATAACCTGAATGCTGGTGTATAACACCCACTTATTGAATTACCTGTTTAACAGACCAATTAACTGCAGCTATCTCGCTCTATAAGTGAGTAAATGAGATTGTGGCCAGCAGGTCAAAGGAGGTGATTCTCCCTCTCTGCTCTCTTGAGATCCACCTGGTGCCCTCAACATAAGACGGACGTGGAACTCTTGGAGCAAGTCCAGACGAGGCCACAAATCTGATTAGAGGGCTGGAGCATCTCCCCTGTGAAAACAGGCTGAGGAATTTGGGGCTCTTCAGCCTGGAGAAGACTGCGTGGAAACCTCATAGAACATTTCAGTATTTGAAGGGCCTACAAGGGAGCTGGAGAGGGACTCTGTTAGGAACTGCAATGACAGAACAAGGGGTAACGGGTTCAAACCGAAGGAGGGAAAGTCTAAGTTGGATGTGAGAATAAAGCTTTTTACTCTAAGGGTGATGAGACACTGGCACAGGTTGCCCAGGGATGTGGTGGCTGCTCCAACCCTGTCAGTATTCAAAGCCAGGTTGGATGAAGCCTTGAGCATCCTGGTCTAGTGGGGAGGTGTCTCTGCCCATGGCAGGGGATGTTGGTAGTAGATGATCTGTAAGGTCCATTCCAATCCCTTAAATTCTATGATTCTATGAGTCTATGATTGTTCTCTTCCTCTCCGTGATATGACATTATTGTAATGAAAAGTTAAAGGAGACTGAATAAAGCAGTGTAGCATTAGTCTTTCAGGTGTCATTGAAGAATTACTGCAGGCAGAAAGACTCCAGTTGCACCAGGATTTGCAAAAAGCCACTTTATCACAACAGAGATGCCCATTTTGCTGTGTCATTTTAATAGCCTCGTATCACTCTACTCACTAATGCAGAGTTTACCTTTCAAGTTGTGGGTGTGTTAACTATTCTGTCTCATATTTTGTACCACTTTCCAGCTGATTCAACTAATTGGTTTATTAACCATTTTTCACAATCCTTACACATTAAGAAAACCTGACTTGCACACTCAGTTCATGCTCACTAAGTAGTGTCAGAATCATAGAATCGTAGAATCAACCAGGTTGGAAGAGACCTCAAAGATCATCGAGTCCAACCCTACCGTCATTACTAGACTATGGTACTAAGTGCCACATCCAGTCTCATCTTGAAAACTTCCAGGGACGGTGAATCCAACACCTCCCCGGGCAGCACATTCCAATGCCTGATTATACTCTTTCCATAAAAAACCTCTTCCTAATATCCAACCTAAACCTCCCTGCAGATCTTGAGTCTGTGCCCTCTGAGTTCCTGAGGAAATCTGCCACAGACATACTCAGGGTAGCATCTGCTTGGTGAAGCACATAAATTCCTTACTATGTGATTCAGTGTCTTCTGCTGACTCCTGCCAGACTGCCTGCACAGATATCCACCTCAGCATCACCACCATCTCTAAATCAACCTATGGCAACCAAACCAGCTACAGCTTCCAGCTGTTTATGCTACTCTTCTGCAGGAGTTTGCTGCCTGATGGCAGAGGACCCCCTCAGGCATGGGGGCTTGTGTGTGGGCTTGCAAAGGGCTCTCCCCTCAGCTCTTAGAGATTCATGTCTCCCTCCTTTCTTCTCCCCTTATTATAGCCTTTATCACCAGCTGTTGGAAAAAAATGGGGAATTGTTTAGGATTAGATGTCAAAAAACTTTAAATCTGACTTCAGATCCAATGTTGTTGGCATACAATTTGGCTGTATTAAGTGTATCAGTGATAACATCCCTTGCATATGCTAAAATCCCTCATAGTTGAGTCATGCAGTCATCTAGCTTATGTTATCTTCACAACAAAAAACCAATTCTTACTTTCGGAGTGTGGACCTGCTATTATCCCCATTTCCATTTGAGAAACTGAGTTAGAGTGAGCCTGAGTAGTTTGCTAAAGGATCACTCACATTTCTGGCAGACCAGAGACAAAGCCAGGAATGGAAAAGCCAGCTAAAGACTCAGATCCTTGGTGTTTCATCAAGCTGGCAGCAGGTTCTTAGACAAAATGAAAGGACCATTCCACAGAATGCTCAGTTACACTATGGAGTTCAGTATCATTTAAAGTTATGGAGAATAAAAATGTAAATGGATTTGAGGAAGAAATTAGAAAAGTTGATCCCCATGAAAGACAGCTCTGTTTATCTAACAGACTTATTTTTTTTTGTATTGGACTGAATACAACAGTCCTCTTCCAACAGCAACAAGTCCAACCCCACAGATGAGGGGAAAAGGTTCACTGTTACATACATATTGCTTAACCATTACCCCATCTTCCACCCTGCTCACTCTGGAGACAGGATGTTTCACAGAAGAGGATTGGTGTTGAGGTTACCACGCCAGCCCAGAGGAGAGAGGAAAGCTCTATTTCATGAGGGATATCTAGCAACAAGTGCAGTTATGGTTATATAATGCAAACAGGATTTGCAGGGAAGGAACAGCAATTTTTATGATTTTCCTCTAAGGTTCTGAGACTTTGTTCCTATAAAAAGTATCATGTCTTAGTTCAGAACAGCTGTTTCAGGATCTGCTATGGAACAAGTGGACAGTAATGACACAGTTTGCATCATGGCCAGAAGACTAAACTGGTTAGGTCAATCTAAGTGTTTTTCCCCATCCATGGATGGCAACTCAGGCCTTTCTGACCCGATACGCACACTTATTACACACCACATTACCAGGTATAGAAATCAAGACAGAACAAGAGAAGACAGGAGTTCAAAAGGAGCCTTTACACCTTTATTGACCCAATTGGTACATTGATACAATGGTTGTAAGGGTAATTTTGAAGCTAAAGGAGCTGCACTGTTGTTTGTGCTTTGCAAAGCAAATGCCAATTCTCCAAGTGTAGTGGCAACTGATGGCAGCTTAAGGCTATATCCATTTTTATTCCATGAGTGTACCAGAAACTAGTAGTGCTGGGAGATTGTGGAAAATGAGGGCATCTAAACAACTACTTGTTTACATAAATATTCTAAATATGCCTTTAATAAAGCATTGGGGTTACAGAACTAATTGCCCTGCTCATCTCCTTACTGATTTCCATGACTGTACCTATTGCCTTTGGGGGTGGATTTCTCAATTTTTCGTATGGATCGGTATATGCCCTGGGTTTTATTGAGTATTATGTGAAGGTCAGATCAGATATGTGTTTTTTTCTCCTCAGGATCCTGTTCCAAATAACACATTTATTAAGTAAGTACATTATTAGCAAATGTAGCAATGAAATAGAGCAAATTAAAGTAAACCCAAACACAAGCAGTCTGTTTGCATGATTATTCTTATATAAAAATACACTTTGATGCATGTCTATTTAGATACACTGCATTGCACTTGGAGAAGGCTGTAGTCAGCTCACACCTTTCCCTTTCTTAGGTCAAGGAGCTCCTCGTTTGCAGTGACTGCTTTGCCCAGTGAAGCTCTCCCCCACCTTGGCTTTGCCTTTCAAGGAAGCTGGAGTCCACAAAAACAATCCATATCTTCCTAGTTTTCCTGTCTTTTTAATGCTGCTCAGTCATGCTTCTTACAGTCTTTCCTTCTTTTTAGGAGTAATTTTTTTATAGCTGGCAAAATCCTAACCAAATCGATGAACCCAGAGAGAATGCCTTGGTTCAAAGACATTAGTTCAACATTGTAAATCATCCATGTGGGGCTTATTTATCAAAATGAGAAAATTCTGAAACACTTGAATTGAAACATTTGAACTGAAACAATTGAAACATTTTGTTCATTTCACATGCACCAGTGTTTCAGGTTTTATTTTTCAGGTTTTATGATGTTAAAGTAAATTTACCTGTAAACAAATTCAAATTATTGTTTTCTGAAATGTAAGAAATAAAACCTCATTTTTTTATAGTTTCCTTTTCTAGAAAAATGAATATTCTGAAGTTGAAAGCAATCTTGTTCATTAACCTGAAGGTGCATTTTTAGCAAATTACTGTCGCTTGTTCATAGTTAAGTTTCCAGTTAGGCAGACAGATGATCCAGGAAGTTGTTCATGTGATGCTCTTGTTGTTTACCATCTTAATGGCTGAACTATCTTGTGCTTGCAAAAAAGATTTGTGGGAAGTATCTGTGTGATAACCCACTTCTGATACAGAGTGAATTCCATTTGGAGCAGCACTGTGAGAACCCTCCACAGCCATACTGCTCCTGAATAAACAGACCAATGCTGACAGCAGCCTCTCTTCTATTACTGTTACTCTATGCAACTTGGCTTTAAATGGAATATAGTTTGGCTCTGTATATTTTCATTTAGACTCTTAACAGGTACATATTGTTACCATTACCAAACCTTTCAGATATAACAAGGAAAAAAAAACTGAAAAGAGAGGGAATTTTAGATAAAGCCAGTGAGAGAAATCTATGCTCCTAAACAGATGCTGCACAATCACATACAGCTCAAGATGCCACTTCCTAATGTCTTATTTCAGCAAGTCTTGCAGATAAGAAATTTAACGCAATCTCACCAAACATGAGCTGAAGCAGACTGCAAGATTCACGGACTTTAAAGTAAGCAAAGAGAGCTATGACTATCCAGTTTGATTTTCATTGCCCAGGCCAAAGAATTTAATCCAATAAATCCTGCTATCAAATGAATTATTGCTTTCTTCCATGTAAGCAATCCTTAGATCCAGCAAGTTGTGGTGGAGTTATAGCATATCTTTCAGGAGGGCATCCAGCTTCCTTCCATCCTATAATGCTTATGAGGCTCGGCACAGAGCCCAGTAAGCCATCTTCTTTTCCATTTCATAGTGCTGGAACTTAATCCAGCTGTGATGTGAAGATAAACTTACGCTGTTGTGACGTACTACTTCTATATACCACTGCCCTTAACATATGCCAGAATTCTACCTTTACTCAGTGAGGTAGGTCAATAGGAAGAAATCAGTCAATAAGAGGATTGTGATCTACAAAAGATGTATTTCCAGTTTGGGTCTTATCCCAATTTCTTTTGCAAACCTGAAGAAATTTGAAAAAAGAAGCAGAAATTGGATGGAGGTGTGAAGAATTCAATATAACACAGGGTAAGGACATGAAAATATCTCAGATTTTTCTTGTGACCCTTCTGGAAATTTTTGAAAACAATACCCTGAAATTTAGGAATGTGTTGTGGCTTAACCCCGGTCAGCAACCAAGCACCACACAGTTCCTGGGTCACTCTCCCCAACAGGATGAGGGAGAGAGTCAGAAGAGAGAAAGCTAGAAAACTGGTGGGTTGCGATAAAAACAGTTTAATGGGTGAAGCAAAAGCTGTGCATGCAAGCAAAGCAAAATAAAGAATTAATTCCCCACTGCCCATGGACAGGCAGAAGTTCAGCCATCCTCAGGACAGCAGGGCTTCCTTGGGTGGAACAGTGACTTGGGAAGATGAACACCATCATTCCAAACATCAGAATTCAGATCAATCAGTGTCTAAATCTTCTTTTGGTGCCTCTTTGTATCTACCAACATATAGCAGGAGAGAGAGAGTAGGTAAATTCCTTACCTAGATGCTGGTTTTGTGGCATAAATTTGAACATTAATCATAGTTATGTCTAGATGAATGCAGACTGAAAATGGTCCTATTTATTCTACTGGCAGACATCTGAAATAATCCTGCAGTTTAATTTGCATTTCTATTACATCATTGTAACAATTATGTTTAATAAGCAGAATTCCAACAACTTCAGGGTGGAGGAGAGATTTTTTAGGTGTTTGCCATTGGTGACGTAAGTAAATTCAAGATGTCCCAGCTGCAGCCCATTCTCCCACCTGGTTCAAGATTTTAATGTGAAAATGGCTATTTTTAGGCTAGAGCTCATTTGAGGAGGTTCTATGTCCCCAGCATGTAGCTGATTGCTGATAACCTATTTGGAGGAGTGGGGGTGAACTAATGTAATCTGCAAACATTACGAGTCAGATTGACTGAAAAGCAGAGCAGAGAGGCAGAGACCTTTCTGAGATTCAAGTCCAATCTCTTATACTCTGCCTTCTCTTGAAGATCCACTCTTTAGTTATAAGTGACACTTCTTTCACATTTTAAATAGCTGGCAGCAAATAAAAAGGAAAAGACCCTAAAATGCTTTTGCCAGACTAGTCAATGCATTTAAGATTAACCTGAACATTTCTATACATCCGTGACCTTTAAAATCTGTTAGGAAGGTGAGATGTTAGGATTTAGTCTCAGCCAGGTGATTGATGGGTTTTTTTTCAAGTGCAAAGCAAAGCTATAGCCTCTAGTCTAAAGCCTATTTATAATCCTCTTTAACAGCACTTGGTATAGAGATACAACTCATTTCTTTGTGAAAATAGCCTGGCTCTGCAATAGTGTGATATATCTAAAGAAAAACAAAGTAAGGACCTGGAGCTCGCCCCTGAGCTATATATTAAAGAACTGTCAATTACTGCTCT
>NW_008652082.1:0-1492 GCF_000695815.1 Acanthisitta chloris | reverse complement strand
TTCCTGCAAGGTAAGCATCAATAAGAATGTTTCATTCATCCACTTACCTCCTGAAACAGATTGGCAGAGACAATAAACAGAAACAGAAGCAGCTTTCTGAGTGGGGCATTTGTTTCTCGGACTGCTCCTATGGATGTCACTTTATACCATTTGCCGGCAAGAGCCAGTGTAGGAAGAGCAGTCTGAGGGACAAGTGCCTATTGACAGGAATTCTTCACGCAGCCCCTTTGCTCTTCTTAACCTGGACTGCTCTACTGCTCTGTTCTTCCTGTGCTCAAGCAAAGATGTACATCCAGCTGTAAAAGTGTGTGCCATTTCTTGAGGTTTTACCATGCACCTTATTTCCCTGCCCTGAGAAAAGTAATGGAAAGAGGGAGAGAAGGTGTCTTGCATTCACTGAAGTACAGAAATGTCCCAAATTCAACTGCTTGGCACCTCAGTGTCAAGTGGAAGTCAGAACCTGACTGTCCTTTAGGTCTGACTTCTCATCACAATGACCCTGCTGTTTGCTTTTTGTCACCTCATTATCTGACACAGGATTGCACATTTCACAGTAAACCAGTGATCAGCCCAGGCCCTGTACTTACATGGGCCATTTTATGCACATCATCAGACATTTGCCTTGCTTCTGGAAGGCCATGATGACTTTTTTCCTCCTTCCTTGTGTTTTTTCAATATGCAAAGATGCAAAGAACACACTGGGAGAAGCACCAAAAATGGTAAGCAAAATCTCTTTGTTTTGCTTAAAGCTATATACCTTTGAGCCTGTCCTGATCCAATTCCAGCCCCTGACACAGAGCTTGTGTGCTCTGTGGGTTGGAGAAGTATTAAGCACACAATACGCACTCAGGTTTCAATCCTACTGTCACTGAATTGCTTGATTTCAGTTGTTGAGCTGCAGTAAACCTTCACAAGGAAACACATCTCTGGTGCTTTGGTGCAACTATTTTTTGAATCTTCAAGTGAAGGAAATGGTAGGAACAGTGCCTGAGTTATTGCAGGCTGATATCCCTGTGCATTCAGACCCCCCCTGCTGGTCAATCCAGATAGATGTGTTCCTGGCTGCTATCTGCTTTCACTACTCTTTGTCTTACAAGGTGAAGCATGCCTCACTGCTGGCACTCAGACTGATGGGCCTGCCTGCTCCCTCCAGAGCTAAACATCTACCCTTAATCTTTACCCCAGGGAACAGTTTCCTATACTCTGCAGCTACCAGTCCCTATCACTATTTGCATGCCTCTTTTTCCCATTTAGTAACTAGAGCAGTTAATCCTGAGATTTTGCTCAGGAGGATTTTAACATGAAAGGGATGCTATTGAATTTAACAGTGTCACCTTCCTTTTGCAACAAAACAGCGTATTTATACAATGGCAGAGTAAAGTAATCGCCACAATCACAGGCAAGGTGCTTTCTAGAGTGTGGATGTCCCAAGAACTAGGTGTAAAGGAACTATACAAATTTACGAACACAGAATCATAGAATCAGCCAGGTT
>NW_008652081.1:0-3726 GCF_000695815.1 Acanthisitta chloris | reverse complement strand
CACCCCCAGTATGGTCCCAGTCACACCCCCTGTGTGCTCCCAGGCACTGCAGAATGGGCCCAGGCACCCCAGTGTGTTCCCAGTCACCCCAATGTGCTCCCAGTCACCCCAGTATGGTTCCAGTCACCCCCAGGATGGGCCCAGTCACATCCACTATGACCCCAGTTATTCCCAGTCACTCCCAGTACTATTCTAGTCCCCCCACTATGAACCCTGTCACTCCCAGATACTCCCAGTATTATTCCAGTCCTCCCAGTAGGATCCCAGTCATTCCCAGTATAATCCCAGTTGCCCCCAGCATGGGTCCCGCTGCTCCCAGTATGATCCCAGTTGCTCCCAGTTGCTCCTAGCATGATCCCAGTTCCTCCCACTCACCATCATTATGGTCCCAGTTGCTCTCAATAACCTCCCAGTTGCACCCAGATGGGCCCAGTTGCTCCCAGTGTATTCCCTGTCCCTCTCAGAGTCGTCCCAATGAGTCCAGTGTGATCCCAGTCACCCCCAGGATGGTTACATACACTCCCAGTATAGCCCAGTTGGCCTCAGCATGCTCATAGTCACTCCCAGTTGTCCCAGCATGGTTGCACTTGCCCCCAGTATGCTCCTAGTCACTCCCAGTTGCCACCAGCATGCACCTTGTCACTCCCAGTGACTCCCAGATGCCCCTAGTCACCACCAGTATGGTCCCAGTCACTCCCAGTGACTCCCAATATGGTTCCAGTCATCCTCAGTATGAACTTAGTCACTTCCAGTCACTCCCAATATGATCCCCGTATGATTCCAGTAACTCCCAGATACTCCTAGGATTATTCCAGTCATTCCTTCTTTGAACCCAGTCCGTTCCAGTCTAATCCCAGTATGACCCCAGCATAGGCCCAGCTGCTCCCAGTATGATCCCAGTTGCTGCCTGCAGGGCTCCAGTTGCTCCCGTTCACACCCATTATGGTTCCAGTCACTCCCACTTCGATCCTAGTCACTCCTAGTTGTATCCCAGTCGCCCTCAGCATGGACCTAGTTGCTCCCATTCACCTCAGTATGGTTCCAGTATGGTCACAGTCACCCTCAGTATGATCCTGGTCGATCCCAGTATGATCCCAGTATGACCCCAGCATAGGCCCAGCTGCTCCCACTCTAATTCCAGTTGCCCCTGAATGCTCCCAGTTACTCCCAGCCGCTCACAGTCAGGCTCAGTGTGGTACCAGTTGCTCCCAGTATGATCCCTGTCACCTCCAGCTTGATCCCAGTTGCTCTAAGTATATCCCAGTTGTCCCCAGCATGTTCCCAGTCACTCCCAGTATGATCCCAGTATGAGTCCACTATGATCCCAGTTATGCTCACTGTGGTCTCAGTATGTCCAAGCATGGTCCCAGTCGCTCCCAGTGTTCTCCCAGTCACTCCCAGTATGGTTACAGACTCTCCCAGTATATCCCAGTTGCCCTCAGCATGCTCAGAGTCATTCCCAGTCAATCCCAGTTGCCCCAGCATGGTTGCACTTGCCACCAATATGATCTCAGGCACTGCCAGTATATCCCAGTTTCCTCCAGCATGCACCCTGTCAGTCCCAGTTCCTCCCAGTTTCTTCCAGCATGATCCCAGTATGATCCCAGCAGCCCCAGTTTTGCTCCCAGTCCCCCTGGTATAGTTCCAGTCTCTTCCAGTTGCTCTCAGAGTGTCCCCAGTTGGCTCCCAGCATGCTCCCAGTGGCTCCCAGTCACCCCAGTATGTTTCCAGTCACTCCCAGGAGGATCCTGGACTGACCTCAATTGTTCTCATTGTGGTCCCACTCACTCCCAGTATGAGCCCAGTTCATGCCAGTCACTCCCAGTATGATGCCTTTTGCCCCCAGTGTGGCCTCAGATGCTCCCAGTCACCACCACATACTCTCACTATGATCCCAGTCAGTCCCAATATAACCCCAGTATGACACCAGCATGGGCCCAGGTGTTCCCAGTATGATCTCAGTTGTTCCCTGTGTGTTTCCAGTTGCTCCCAGTCACCCCCAATGCGACCCCAGTATGATCCCAGTCACCCTCAGTGTGGTCCCAGTTGCTTCCTCTATGTCCCAGTTGTCCCCAGCAAGGCCCTATTTGCCCCCAGAGTGCTCCTAGTCACTCCCAGGATCATCCCAGTATGATCCCAGTCACCCTCAGTGTGGTCCCAGTTGCTTCCTCTATGTCCCAGTTGTCCCCAGCAAGGCCCTATTTGCCCCCAGAGTGCTCCTAGTCACTCCCAGGATCATCCCAGTATGATCCCAGGCTCCCAAAATGTGCTCCCAGTCCCCCCAGAATGGTTCCAGTATCTTCCATTTGCTCCTCATATGTCCCCAGTTCACTCCCAGCATGGGCGCAGTAAGCTCCCAGTCACTCCCAATATGGTCCCTCTGTGATCCCAATCACTCCCAGTATGATCCCAGTGTGATCCCAGTATGACCCCTGTCATTCCCAGTTACACCCAGTGCAGACCCAGTCATTTCCAATTGACTCCAGTTCCTCCCAGCAAAGTCTCAGTTGCTCCCAGTGTGGTCCCAATCACTCCCAGTACAGTTACAGACATTCCCAGTACATCCCAGTTACCCTCAGCATGCTCAGAGTCATTCCCAGTCACTCCCAGTTGCCCCAGAATGGTTCCACTTCCCATCAGTATGATCCCAGACACTCACAGTTGACTCCAGCATGCACCCAGTCACTCCCAGTTGCTTCCAGCCTGACCCCAGTTTCTCCCAGTATCACTCCATGTGGTCCCAGATGGTCCCAGTATGATCCCAGTTGCCTCACTTGTGCTCCCAGTCCCTCCAGCATGGTTCCGGTAGCTTCCAGTTGCTCTCAGTGTGTTCCCACTTGGCTCCCAGCATGGCCCCAGTGTTCCCCAGACACTCCCAGAATGATTCCAGTATGGTCACATGTGGGAGAATTTCTGATTGCTAATGGTCTGGCAAAGGGCCAAGGTGTTGCTGCTGTTTCTGTGCTGCTGGACCGGACGGTTTGGAACTCCTGTGTGAACTTAAGTTGAATGGACTGTGAAAAGACTGTGACCTGTTGATGAGCCATGATGAAGCAGAGACCCACCTGCAGCCTAGGATGTGGACTATACTGATGATGGACTCAAGCAGAAACCCCTTGTTGCTAGCCAGGTTGGCAACAAGGAGAACGGTTCATTGCACTCTTACACCAGATGGCCTGGCCCAAAAGGACCAGGGATGGAGATTGTAATGGATGTACCTTTAAATTGTTCAAGCCATGAATTGAGTTGTTTGTTACAGGAATTACTATGATAGAGCAGGAACTATCTGAGCCAATGGAGGAGAAACCGGACAGGAAGCAGTGCAGGTGCAGCAGTGACCTGACCTGAGATGAATACTGTGCCCGGTAACTCCAGGCAGTACACCACCTCTCCTGTCCTGAGTGACCACCAGAACAGATGGAACCCAAAGTCATGAACTAGATATATTCAGCAGACATTTTGTGGACATTTTACAGGGGTGTTCCATGGACTTAGGGAATAATATCTGTGCATTACATCAAAGAATGTGAACGGGGTGGTGGTTAATGAAATTGTATAAAATAGTGTAGGACCTCAACATGATGTGAATAGTCTAGAATAAGGAGTAGAATGTGTTGATTTGAGCTGAAGTAGAGTTAACTTTCTTCACAGTAAGTGATGACATTTATCTTCCCAAGGAACCGTTTCGAGTGATGTGCTCTGCTCTCCTGCAAATGGCTGAACACC
>NW_008652080.1:0-5352 GCF_000695815.1 Acanthisitta chloris | reverse complement strand
TAAAAAAGAACTCCATAAAGTTGGGTGTCTCTCCTGTCCACTGGTCACTTCAAACACTGTTGTCTCGACTTTGCCTCTGATTAAGTGTATTTAAAGACAAGAGGTTGAAAGAAGAAAAGAGGTAACACGCAGCATTCTGGGATTTTTGTACAGCAAAAGTGTATCTGTTTGGGAAATTCTTGTTAAAACTCTACCACACTTCCCAATTTCCTGCTGGTCTGTTGTATGTTTTCATTGGGTTATCCAGATGTGAAGAGCTACTGCCTTTGCCATTTTCTACGGTGAATATATAAATATGCCTGTACAGAGGTATGTATATATATAAATAGACATGCAGATCTATATGTATACGTATCTCCAACTCTCTTCTCTCTACCTGACTGTGAAGGATTTTTATTGGGCAAAATAAAATGGAGAAAGGCCCCGTTTTAAAAACCTGACTGTGTGGCTTGTCTGATTGTGTGGTGGGTGGGAGAAGGGGTAAGAAACTGGGATTTTGGGATGGACTCACAGCCTGGTTGAGGAGCTGCAAGGAGAACCTCACCCTGGACATACCAGCACCCTCCAATCCGAAGCTTCCTCACAGCTCTCATCCCAGAGGATGGAGAGCAGCCTGGTGTTTGGAGCAGGAGGGGAAAGGTTGAGGTTGCTGGGAGCAGAGCAGGAGGCTGCATGTATATATATCCAGGTGGGATGTTCCCCAGTCCAGCTTTTCCAGGGCATAAAGGCTCTTCAAGCACTTGAGAACAAGGCCATGGTGGTGGCCACAGGGCTGGACAACATATCTCTGTTGAACGTCTCACCCCACTCTGTAGCTCAGATCCCCATGGATGTGTTTGGATCCATTGGAGATGTCCTAGGGCCGACACAGGCTTTCCACCAGTCCCACAGCCCATGTCCAAGACATTCATGTAGAGGCCTGAGCTGCCCCCAAGCCAGGTGAGGACTGGAGGGATTGATTTCCAGGTAAGAACACACTGGGGAAGACAAGACCCAGGTGGAAATGCCAGGCCTGGCCCTGGAACCTGCTGTAGTGGTGGAAATGCAATTGCCCTTCCCTCCTGTGCCAACACCTCACTTAGAACAGCCACATCCCCCACTTCAGCATCTGTCTGTGGGTTCCCCAGTTTCCCCAGCACAAGACCTTCAGGTGACTGAGGGGGTGGAACTCACAAACCATTGAAACCCACCAAATTTGTGTTGGATCCCTGGATGGTTGGGGTGGGGAGGAGGATGTTGCCAGGGAGGATGTGGATTCAGACCTCACAACCAGGGATGTAACACCATGTCCAAAACCTGCAAATGGATCCCACCCAGCTGCTCAGTCAGTGTCACATTAAAGCAACAGATAAATATTTTTTCTTTTAGAAACCCAACAAATCCAGCACTTTTCCCAACAGCAGCTCTATTAAAGAGGTTTCCTCTCCTCTGGTGACAAAGCTGATGCCTCCCAGGGCAGAGTGTATCCGGAATTCAACTGAGTTCCCTCAGCCTAGGTTTAAAGGTCCAAGGTGCCAACATCTCTCTTTCAACTCATTTTGGCCTCCTGGAAATGTGATTGCCTCAGTTGCCAGGGGATAAAAGGCTGAAGGAAAAGGGGAACAGGAAATTCACCTGGTAGAAAGATTAGAAAAGGATGCAAGTGCTAAGCAAAACTCAAGGCCATATTTAATTACTGTTTCATAGAATCAGGGAATCATGGAATGGTAAGGGGTTGGAATGGACCTCAAAGTCCCAATCACCTGCCATGGGCAGGGACACCTCCCACTAGATCAGGTTGTTCAAGCCTTTATCCAGCCTAGCTTTGAACACTGCCAGAGTTTGCTGACACTGAAAGTGCAGAGTGGACAGGAGAGAGAGACCTGGGCCCGTGGAGCTGTGAATGTTTGAAATACCCGAGATCTCTTTGCACACAGCCCTGGTCAATGGGCTCTGTGGGACCCTGTCTGAGTGGGGAGTCAGATCAGACCTCCTCCACAGGTCTCTTGTCACCTCAGCCTCCTGGTTCTGTCACTGCGGCTGCAATGACAGGAGTCAGCCAAGACATGTGCCTCTCCTGCACCTCATTCATGACCCCAACCCACTCCAGAGTGGGGCATCCCTCAAAGGCTCTGGCCACCAGCTGGGATCCTCGCACTGCCCCCATGCCCAGAGCCAGGCCCTGCCCCACTGCCCACAACCCTGTGTAAGGGGCAGACCCCCAGCTCCCCCATGGGACACCATGAAGCCGGGGCTGGCAGGGCACAGGGATCAGCTCCTATGGACCGGGGAGGAGCCATGACCCTCACAGCTGCTCCCCAGGGCACCCTTGGGGTCTGCAGCTACCAGGCACCTGTGGGACCCAGAATCACAGAATATTTGGAGTTGGAAGGGACCCACAAGGATAACTGAACCACAGTCCTGGCCCTGCACAGGACATCCCTGAGAATCACACTATGTGCCTGAGAGCATTGGCCAAATGCTCCTTGAGCTCAGCTGTTCCAGTCCTCAACCACCCTCTGGGGGGACAACTTTTTCCTAATATCTAACCTAAACTCCCCTGACACAACTTCGGGCCATTCCCTTGAGTTCTGCCATTGGTTGCCAGAGAGAAGAGATCAGTGCTGCCCCTCCACTGCCCCTCATGAGGAAGTTGACCCATGGGACCCAAGAGGGCATAGCCTCAGGCTGTGCCAGGGGAGGTTTAGGTTAGACATCAGGAAGAATTTCTTACAGGAAGAGTGATTAGACACTGTAATGTGCTGCCCAGGGAGGTGGTGGAGTCACCATCCCTGGAGGTGTTTAAGAAGAGACTAGACATGACACTTAGTGACATGATGATGTTAGGTGATAGGCTGGACTTGATGACTTAAGAGGTCTTTTCCAGCCTGATTGATCGTGTGATTCCATCACTGAAAGAGGGAAGAGAAACTCCTTAACACCAGTACATCATTAAGAACAGGCAATCATTTATTGCAGCACAGGATGCACAGGGGATGCTCCACCTAAGGCACACCCCACCTATCCAAACCGTTACTATGTATACATTTCAGCGAGCACAGAAATTAGTGCTCATTGGTTACAAGTTACCTAATCCTTATTAATTAGTACTCTATTTTCTATTGGTTGGTGATTTCTCGATACTTATGCTAATTGATTCTCGCCCCAATTGTACTATCCCCTCCCCTGCAGGGATACACAGTTAATCGAGGCAGTGGCCTTCGAGGGTCTTCTGCGACTCCCCGTGGTCGTTTTTCATTCTGTGCTTTGGTTGAACTTTTTTCACAGAATCACAGGATGGGTCAGGCTGGAAGGGAACACAGTGAGTCATCTGGTCCAACCTCCCTGGCTCAAACAGGACCATCCCAGAGCACATGGCACAGGATTGTGTCCAGAGGGTTCTTGAATATCTCCAGTGAGGGGGAATCCACACTCTCTCTGGGCAATCTGCTCCAGTGCTTGGTCACTTGCACAGTAAAGAAGTTATTCCTTGTATTCAGGTGTAACTTCCTGTGCATCAGTTTCTGCCTGTTGCCTCTTGTTTTATTGGCTGGCACTCCCAGAACCTGGCTGCATCATCTTGGCACCCCCTTTCAGATACTTGTATACATTATTGAGGTCCCTCTCAGCTGTCTCTTCTCAAGACTGAACAGGCAAAGCTCCCTCAGCTTGTCTTCATAAATGAGGTGTTCAGTCCCTTCATCATCCCTATAACCTCCTCTAGACTTGCTCCAGGAGCTCCATATCTCTCTTGTCCAGAGGAGCCTAGAACTGAACATGGCACTCCAGATGTGCCTCACCAGGGCTGAGTAGAGAGGCAGGATCACCTCCCTGACCTGCTGGCAATATTTTTCCTAATGCATCCCAGGATTCCATTGGCCTTCTTGGCCACAAGGGAACACTGCTGGTTCATGGACAGCTTGTTGTCTACCAGACCAGGACCCCCAGGTCCTTCTATCAGGAGCTACTATCCAGCTACTAGAGAAGCTACTAGAGCTACTGTTCAGCAGATCAGTGCCCAAACTGCACTCATGCCTGGGGTTATTCCTCCCCAACTGGAGGATCAAGGTTTTTCTTGGAATTTTCCTTATCAGGTGTTTTGCTTGAATTGAGTGATCAGGCTGTCCTTCATGTACGAAAGCAGGCCTAATCCAAAGATACATGTCTAAATTGTGTCTGTATATACATAAGTACAGTGAGTGTTCGAAGGGCCTTCGTTATATTTGCACCTGGTCACAGAGGCCACACCTCAAGTGCTGTGTTCACTTTTGGGTCCCTCACTCTAAAAACGACATTGAGGTGCTGGAACGAGTCCAGCCAACGGCAATGAGGTTCAGAAAAGGTCTAGAACATATCTTATGAGGAAGGGCTTGCTAACAAAATCAAGAGGAAAACTCCTTAACACCAGTTTAGCATTAAGAACCAGCATTATTATTGCGGCACGATGCATGGGGGATGCTCCACCAAGCTCATACCCAGCCCCAAACACTCCAGTCTTTGATACACATAAATAATACATAATAAGTAATTGCCATACATCTAGATTAATCATTTCCCTGGAATCATTATCCTAACCCCTCCCCTCATTATAATATTGCACATGCTCATTAAATTGAGGTGATGGCCCCGGGGGTTCCCGTGGGGCTGCTTTTGTGACCACCTAGCACCTCAGTTTGTGAACTTTGTCTGCCCTCCTAGTACCTTTAGTCCTTTTATTTCTGGGTTTTGCCTAGGCCATTGATCACAGCGATCACATCTTTGTTCTCCTATCATCTTCTTGTTCCTTCCATCCATCTCCTGGTTGCTGCCCAATAAGCATGGAGTCTGAAACATTCAGCTCCTCATTTCTAGCACAGTAAGCATATCCTGTACATCTTGTTTTAACCATTATCTAAAACATACAGTCCCCCAATTCTAGCCCAGTAACCATGTTCTATACACTTTGTTTTAGTCGCTAAGGGCACAGTTCCCTATTTCTAGGTTAACCCTTTGGTATCAGGCTGAGAGAGTTGGGTTTGTTTAGGCTTGAGAAGAGGCTCAAGGGTTACTTTATTGCTCTCTACAGCTACTTGAAAGGGGGTTGGAGAGAGGTGGGGGTTGGTCTTTCCTGCCATGCCTGCAATGAGAGGACTACAGGAAATGGTTATAAACCGAGACAGGGGAGATTCAGAATAGGTGTTAGAAAAACTTTTCCCTGTTAGAATGTACAGGCACTGGAATAGGTTGCCCAGGGAGGTGGTCGAAGTGTTTAAGAAGAGTCCGGACCTGACGCTGGAGGTGCGGTTTAGGCTTTAGCAGCTACAGCAGTGGCTGGACTCGATGGCCTCAGAGGTCTCCCGCACCCTGAGGGTTCTGTGGGTACAGCCCTGTCAC
>NW_008652079.1:119640-119865 GCF_000695815.1 Acanthisitta chloris | reverse complement strand
TGCCTCGGTGCTCTGAGGCAGCTGCGGTCAGGGGAAGGAAAGAGAGAGACACTGCTGCTCTGAGAGAGGGGGAAGATGTGAATGGGGTCAATTAGCGCGCGTGAATTTTTTATGAAGTAGCTGACCTTCAAGGTTTTATGGATTAGCGTAATTGCTCACAGGGCACCGCTGCGTGCGGCTTGGGGCGTGAGAAGCTTTTCTTTCCTTGGGAAAGTCCTTCCTCAC
>NW_008652079.1:116182-119461 GCF_000695815.1 Acanthisitta chloris | reverse complement strand
GCTTGGTGCGTGAGAAGCTTTTCTTTCCTTGGGAAAGTCCTTCCTTACTGTCACTCGGGGGAAAGAAGTGCGGGATGAGCGGATGGAGCAGCCCCTTGCTTGCATTAAAAAGTAGAAAGATACTCTTCCCACGTTGCCGCGCGCGGTTTATTTAGATAAGCCCTGGGTCGATGCTATTTTCAGTACAAGCAGGTGGCCCGAAGGAGTGTCACTGCAAGTCAGCGAGTAGCTGGAGAACAAGGTCATGCGTGTGCTGCAGAGCTGTTGGCTCATAATGAGCCACGGGAAAGTATTGTGTTGTAATCAATTGCTTCTAAAAACTGTGTAGTCTTTGGCAATGTTACGGCTGCCTTATAATACCTCTATGGTAAATATTTATATATATAGTGGTGAATGTCTGTATACTCCAGAATCTTAAAATAAATAGCTTATAATGGCCTTTTTGCACCAGTATATGGTGGTCCAGAGGAATTGATAGAAAAAGCTGCCAATCAACTAGATAAATTACTTACAAGTTATCTGTCTCATCTTACCAAACAGCAACTGAATATTAGAATGTCTTAAGAATACAGACAAAGGTATTGCTTTATTGCTGTCTGTGTTTCTGATTTGCTGTTATTTTTAGACCCTCTCAGAGGGATTGATATCTCAGTACAGTACAGTGTAAGACTCTTTTGAAATAGGTGTTTTTTCACATGATGAAAGAGGACAACAGAAAGGTCATAACATCCTGGGTCCAATGGTCATTTAAGTCTATTTCCATGTATTGCTGCAGTGGAGTCAGTATATTTCCTTGTAGTCTCTGCTTTGCCTTCTTCCTTGTGTTTCAGTGTTTTGTTCTGTGTTGAGAACAGTCCCTGATTTCATCAATTCCATCTTCATGTTTTAGAAGCTCCATTGATGTGCCCTTCTTCCAGTGTTCCATCTTTAAGTGGGTGAAGTCTTTTTTGCCTCTGGGACCTGTGTCTCCCAGTTACAGTAGCAGAGGCTGTGGAAAGCATAATTTTTTTGTTCCTTTAGTGTTCCCATGTGGTCAGGCCGTAACACCAATGTTTCTGTTTGGTCTCTTTTCTCTTTCTAGACAATGCAACCTCAATACCTTAGTGTTCTGATTTACTCTATTCCATATCCCTCCAATGTGGTAGTAGAAGTCATTTTGTGCTGTTAAGACTTTAGCTTGAAATTGTCAATACCCAAAGAAAGTATTTCTGGTGTCAAGTTGTGTCCAGCTTGTTAACTACAAGAACAGTTGGAACCATTTGATTTCTTGAAATGTCGTGAGGGGGAAGCTTTTCCAGTGCTTCTGAGAAAATAAAACCTGTGTTCCTCTGGGCTCAGGCAGTAATTTGTGTGCTTCTGCCAGCTTGAATGATGTGGCTCCACTCTGCATCCACTTTGTATAGGGAATACTGCTGAAAGGAAGTCAATACTTTGTAGTCTAGTGGTAAATCCTTTAACCTTTACTTCTGACTGTGTGGCAGATATTCTAGTAAGATAACTGGTAATGGTGACCCAGCATTTCCTTCTATCCCTGTGTGCAGAGTAGTGCTGCTGTTTAAGGTTGGGGCACATACTGGGGAACATGGCAGAGGAGAAGGGCAAATTGCAGAGCTTTCTGCAATATAGTTGTTCTTTCTCAGTGTGCCACGGTTGTTACTTGGCTTGACAGTTACAAACAGCTCTCTAACAGGGAGTGGAGACCTGCCTTAGCATGTTTTTTCTCCAGTTGTCAACCACTTATTTTGCTGTAGAGCTTTGAAGTTTCTTTGAGTTTCTGGAAACTGGTGGTGGTCAAGACTGGGGCAGTGATTTGGCTCACCCTCAAAGCAGCCTGAATAGCTGTATATTAGGTTGATTCTTAGTCCCTGAGTCATTTAGGATTACATATCTCTCTATCATGTCTCACATGGATCTCACAGCTCCTTTCCATCTTGCTCCTGTGTCCTTTATTTCTTCCTACCTCTGACTGCCCTGGACAGTTGTGACTCCAAAGGGCATAGAGATTGAGGGTAGCCATCGTCTTTGATGCTTAGAGAATAGCCAGAGGTTTATGTTCTTGTTCTGCTGTGTCAACTTGACAAGCATATACAGGTTGACTGAAAAAGAGGAAGGAGTGGAAAGAGTTGGGGTGTGTGTTTGTTGTTGGTTGGGGTTTGGGTTTTTTGCTTTTTAGGAGCAAAATACCAGTCAGTGAAACAAGCCTCAGATATGCTCAGTAACAGCACTGTGGTGATGCTGCTGGAGATTCTGGAAGCTGGCAGAAGTTGTGCTTGTGCTAGTTTTGTGTTGGCAGACGTGTCTGTGTGAATGTCATGCTTTTCCTTGCCACGTGAACCTTCTTGTAAATGGTGTTCTTCAGGATTGTATTGGTTATTCCTATGCAGGTCTTTAATACCTGTCTGCCAAGGAAACAAGTATCAAGAGATGGATGACTTGGATATATACCTCCCATTAAATTTTTCATACTGAAATGCTTGATGCACTTATAAAAAATCTCAGCATTTAGAAGCAGTGTTGGTGGAAATAAATTCATATGATGTTCTCCACAAAACAAGTGAAATTTGGTTTATTTGTGAAATAAGCTGAAACAAAATGAACTGTAATGGACTGGAATTAATGCGTTTGTGTTCAAACAATTTGTTCTCCATTCTTGGTGTTGGAAATGTCTGATGGTTTTGTGTTTTGATTTATAGGTTGAAGACTTTGGGTGACAAATCAAGAGATGCAAAAAAAAGCAGGCAGAGGTACTTCTGAATGTCTTAATGTGTAGCGTTTATCTGTGATGCGCTTATTAAAGAAAAATTTGAAATGGTTCATATATATGAGTAAGTTACAAGAATATTTGCATAGAATTTTGCAAAATACTATTTTGATAACAGATAAGCTTAATCCTAATATTGAGCAAATGCTTTGCTTAATAGAACTTTCATTGATAAACCTAAATAGTTTCTGCTGGCTGTCGATCAATTTATAAATTGCTATTTAAATTAAATGAATATTCAATGTTATTGATGTTATTGTAGTACTATATAGAAGATTCAGGTTGCAGTACACTTAAATGTAATTGTTTACAGGTTTTGTAAATTTCATGTACTAAAATTGCAATTCAGGAGTTTTTTTAGTATAAAAACAGAAGTAGGGGCCTTTGTATTGTGGAAAATATATGTGTAATGAAACCCTTCAATTATCTGTTTCAAGAAGTTTTGAGAATTGTGGTGGTTTGGTTTTTTGTTTTGCTGGGTTATTTCTTTTTTAATCCCCTGCATTTTAGTACATTGT
>NW_008652079.1:65909-116167 GCF_000695815.1 Acanthisitta chloris | reverse complement strand
GGGAAAGACTACTTAATATCTGTAAATGACATCTGTGAGTGTTGCTTCTTCAAATAAGCTCAGATATGCTTTAGTGTAAAGCATGTTCATACTAAAGCACAGTGTGTAGACACAAATTAGTTTAACAACAAGCTTTGCACTAAAAATAAAGCATCTGAAATAAGTTCTGAATCTTGATGTTTTGGATACAAAGTTTTTTGACAGAAAACTGGTTGTATTGACAAGGCACAAAGACTAAACTAAGAATTGGTGAAGGTTTGAATAAAACTATTTTAGGTAACTGCCTTCTCTGTGTGTTTTCAGTCCATAATATTTTGGTTCTTCTGGTGTACTGTAAATATCCATCACCTTTTGAGAAAAGCACTGAGTGAACCATTTGACTCATCAGAAATGGGAATGTCAGGGTGACTTCAGCTTTGCTGATAAAGTTCTGGGACAAATATAGCTTAGCTTGACTGTAAGGACGGCTGAGAGCATATGGGTGCTGAGCAGAGGAGAGGCTGATAAGGATGGGAGTTCGTTACTAACCACCTGATCAGGGAGGTGTTTTCTTTGAACATTTTGAGGAATTCTGCGTATCATTAAAATCCCATTCTTGTGGGGCCCTTTAGCTTCCATCTGCTGAAAAGACAATGTATCAGTATGCAATCAAGAAGTGTTCTGGAGGGTGTCAGGGATAACTCCTTGATGCCTCTTCATAACCTCTGTGGCATGCAGGAATAGCCTTAGGAAAGCAGAGCTTGCCTGAAATTGACATTTACTAGAGATGTTAAGGACAGGAAGAGCTTCTAGCCTGGCATTGGTAATAAAAGCCTGAACAAAGCAAACATGGGATTGTTGATGAATAGGGTGAATAGTCTGCAGGAAATGTTAATGATACTGAGGAGCTCACTGCATTCTTTGTTTCAGTCCCTTGTGCTTGGTGAAAGGGTTCAAGGAGTAGACTGGCCACTGGTGAATAAAGATAAATTTCGTGCACTCAATCCATAAAGGCCCATAGGGCCACATGTGCCAAGAGGTACTTAATGAAATTCCAGAGGTACAAATCCAGTGTTTCCCTGGGAAGAAAGTATCCCCCACAACAATACAGACTGGGGCTGACAGGCTACCTGGGAAGTAGCTTGGCTGAAAAGACCCTGAGAAGACAGGCAGCAAGCTGAATGTGAGCCAGCAGCATGCTTGGCAGCAAGGAAGGCCTGCAGCTCTCTGGGCTGTACAGACAAGACCTCAGGCAGTAGGACTGAGGGAGGCGACTGTCCCCTGCATTCAGCATTCCTTAGACCACTAGGTACTGTGTTCAATTTGGTCCCTAATGTGTGAGAGGCGTTAATATTCTGGAGCAAGTTTGGTGGATGGCTGCCAGGATGGTTGCCACTGGAACTCAACATGTGAGGAAAGACTGAGATGGATTTATTCAGCCTGGAGAATAGTTGACTTTTGGGAGACCTAGCAGCAGCCTGTCCTCCCTTACCTGTGGAGTGGTTATCAAGGAAATGTATGTGGTGGGAGCAGGAAAGGTGATAGGCATAAGTTGAAACAGATGTTCAGATAGAAAAAGGCTATCAAGAAAAGCTTTTTCCTCAGGAGGACAGTCAAACAGTGGAATTGGGTTGCTTGCAGATCCTGTGAAGTTTCTGTGTTCGGAGGTTTTCAAGTTGCAGCTGGACAAAGACCTGAGAAAGCTGCTCTGTTCTCATAGCTGGTCCTGCTTTTAACTTGCAGTTGCAATAGAAACTGCCTGAGGTCCCTTACCACCTCACTGATTCTGTCACTTTTCCCTTGGCTAAAGGGGAAAAAAAGAAGTTTCATTTATGGTATTTGCCCTTTTCTTTTCCCATTCAGATTGTTTGGATGACAGTGCAGAACAGTCTATTGTGGTGATATTCCAAGAGACAAATCTTGGATGACATCAAGATCTTCACATCCTTCAAAATGCTGCATTATTAATTTTCTGGAACATATAATTTAACTTTATATTTCAGGCTCTTATTAATGAAAATGTATGCATTCAACAGGAGACCATTAGAGCATTAAAGTGGCTGGAGCTTTTTAGCTTAGTATTTATTTTTAATATGGAATATATTAAGTGCAATATCTTTATTGAGGGACATAAAGAACTTGTGTAGTAGTCTTATTTTCAGAATGTTTCTGTGCCCTGTTTTAAGTTAAAACAATGTTCGTCCTGCGTCTCTGTTAACTGTACCCAGAATTGATTTCATAAAACTTGTTTTTAATAGACATAATCAAAAAGAAGTAAGAATGGGCTATCATAAAGTAACAAGGAAAATAAAATCAATCCTAGCTTTGGAATATTCTTGTAAGGTAACCCTGTGTAATGGATTTTAAACCAGAATTGGCAAAATGTTTGTGAAGGTGAGCAGTAGAGAGTATTTGTGTGCTCAGCTTAATCTGTCAAGTGCAGATGTGTGTGCACACATTTTTTATAACAGCCTTCTATTCTTTAACAATTTTGTATGCCTGCAATTTGTTTTATAGAACTGTTCAGTGTTTGCCAGAGTTTTCTGCTGGACTGGAATTACTAAGCAGGTATGACCTTCCTTTTCTTCACTAGCGTCTGCTTCCTGTAATGTCAGAAATAGCTTTGTTAGATTAAGAAAATGAAAGTGTTACTAACAGGTTTTTTGCATGTTTTGCAGTTAGTAGTGTGGGAGTGGTTACCAAATGGCAAGTATGTTTAAAGCTTGCCCTATCCTTAAGTGCTGTCATGTTAATGAAATAGAAGTTCTGGAGGAAAAGCCACATCTGAAAGATGACTTTAGTTAACACTAATATCAGTGGATATGCAGAGGGATGAAGGAGTACTGAGTCAGTCTGTGGTTTTAATTTGGTGTTTCATAACTTAGGCATATTTGATATGATTTCCTTCTGTTATAATAGGGTCAGTAAGTATGTCATTGCACGAAAAGAAAGTGTATTCCATGTGCATTTAATCACATTTTTCTGCTGAGTAACAGAAGCTATCTGCATTATAAGTTTTCTTTGTGTCTAAAAAAAACCCTATTTTCTTTTTTGGGGGGTGTGTGTGGGATGACAGTCTTGTTAATTTTTTTCATTTTCTTAATGAAATTTGATTCCAAGCAATGCTTAGGGCAGTGTGTAGACTTCTAAGTGTTGCTGGGTCCATTTAGCTGTTAATGTAATTCAGCGGGTTAAAAAACATGAATTACTTCTTCTTTGAAAGGTATTGTTTATCACTGTATATTTGTCTTGGTCTAACAGTAAGTACTGGAAAGAACCATACAGCTTTTTAAACTGTATTTTGTCGTAGTACCTGTAAATATAAGCACAGTGACATCCATGAATCATCTTCCTTTGTACCAGGAGCTCAGTAAGAATAGTAACATATCTTCTTTTCAGATATGAAGATGCCTGGGCCGCCCTTCACAAAGGAGCCAAAGATTGTGCTAAAGCTGGAGAGGTAAGAATAAATAAGTGCCATAGTAGAAATAGTTTTAAATGTGTAAACAATTTTATATTAAAATTTTTGATACCAGCATACAGGGTTAACCCTGACCTTGTTCACTCACATAGTAATGTAAACAATAATGTAATGCAAACATGAAATAATGTGATACAATGTAAACAGTTGCAAAAATGATGTTGCATGTTACTGCTGTAGCTCTTTAAAAGCAGTGGGGAGTGGCTGGGAAAGTATGGAACTATTTGAGGCTGAGGGTATGTTGGTGGTTAGTATCAGGGTAGTACTGTTGCACTGGCGCTGTTTGCTGCCCACTCCTAGTGGACAAGAAACAGCAAGATTTGATTGTCTGGCTGAAAAGATTAGGGAAGTATCTCTGCTTTCTCCTAATTTTGTTCAGTATTTTGGCCCTGGAAATAAAGTGACAAGTTGTGTGGTTTTATTTCTGGAATGAAGGGAAAGAAAATTTCCAGTAAGAGTTACCAATGCATTGCTATTCACCAGACTTTCCATTTTGAGCCCTGTTTAAGCTGCAGACAGTGTAAACTGGGTGGCCATTATGCAGAGCAGTATTGAGCTGTGGGGTTCTCTGTCCTGGCTGAAACCTTCAGTTTGGCTGGGTGCATCCTCTCTGGCTCTTGTTTTGCTTAAGAGACCTCTCTGTGTCTTTTTCCTATGGATAAGTAACTCACTCTGTATTTACGGTAAGAAAGAAAATATCTTATGTTCTTCTTTCTCTTGCCTAATAGTATGGCCTACCTTTTCCACACGTTCTAGTGAAAACCTTTGTTTATTGGAGATGAAGTTCTCTCTGCCCATTTTGAGCATTTTATGATCTCTTAAATTACTTGATCACAACTTTGCGATATTTGCTGTAGTTTGCTTTAAAAATGCAGTTCTGGAAACAATATGAGGTTTCATATATACTAAACCAATATAACCTGAGTCTCACATGTTATGGCTGCTTGGGAAAATGAGAATGAAAAACTTCTAAAAATTTCCATGAAATTCAGATGTTTACTTTTGTGACAATCCAGTATATGTATTGCTTGTTGATTTTGTTTGGTTTGGGTTTTTTTTAATAAAAGTAGAAAATAGGAATTGTGTAAGCACACAGGATTGTTCTGTATAAGACCTAAGGTCCACTTGTCCAGTATGCTATTTCTGATAACTGGCCAGTAGAAAATAAACCACTCTGCTGTTTTATTTATAAATGTTGACTAGAGAAAGGAAAGTGAAAATTTCAAGCTTTAATTGCAGCCTACAGTTTTGCCATGTTAAATGATAAGTGCTAACTACCAATTCCATCTACAAAATTGTCCTAAAGGTACTGCTTTTAGATGATTGCCATTTTAGCTGCATTCAGTTATCTCTGGGCTGAAATGTTTTTCTGGTGCTTGCTCCTATCTTTTGGTGGTTTGTTTCGGGTTTTTTTGTTTGTTTTACTGTTTAAATTATATAAATCCCATATCTAATTCTCCAGAATAGACTTGGCTTTATTCGAATAAAGATGTGGATCTTCTGGAGTATTCCATTACTCACTGTGCTTTGGAATAAGTTTTCCAAACTTGTCTGATAAAACAGGATGTCTTTTTGATGGGGTTAGGTAGCTGGAGGAATTTGGAAATGGGAGTTGTTCTTTTAAAAGAGTGTCTGGGTAGAATTACAAGTCTGAGAACTTCTTTGCCCATGGCTCAGACTTTTTCAGTTTCTGCAACTAGATACTATAAAAACTGAGGAATTCAGAAGTCAGATACAGCCACAGGCTACAAGAGTAAAAATAGGTAATGGAAGTGAGAGCTGGGAAATAATTGAATCATTTCAATTATCATATATAAGGGAAACATTTGTTACCTAAGATATCTTGATCTTGCTTTTTTTTTGTAGAATCTGACTATATAAGTAAAACTTTTAAGCAATGTAGTCTCATTATACTATTACATGATAAAAGTTAGGAAGAATCTAACAACTAAAAATTGAATTAATGTAGAAATCTGTTCATAAAGACTTGTCACTACTGCAGTTAAGTTTATCACAAGTGCAGAAGAGCAGTCCTGTCATAAAGGCAACATTTTAAAATGTCATTCCTTTTATTTCTTTTTCTAGATTATTTTGAATGAGTTTTCAGTTTTGTTGTTAAGATTAAATAGGTATGGCTAGTAGCATTAAATTGTTGATCTAAAGAAGCCTCACATTGTAGCACTGCGATATTGTTATTGTCTAACAGTACAACACTGCTCTCAAAATTCCAGGTAAATCTTGTTTGCAGGTGATAACATCAATAAAATACTTCCTGCATTGATTAGCATATTGAGAAATAACTTTTAATCTCATTTTGTTGAATGCATTTTGGTATAAATATTTCACATTGCAGGGGATTTCTTGAGCATGTTGTATATTTACTTGAGAAGGACACAAGTGGCAGTGCTGTAGGGTTGCGATGCTGACCTTATGCTTGCAAATGCATTCGTTCCAAAAGTTAGTCAAGATGCTCATAAATAGGTACATAAATTTGTAATTTAAAACCCGTTCATTTCAGCTGGTCGATAGTGAAGTTGTGATGCTTTCTGCACATTGGGAGAAGAAAAAGAACAGTCTGGTGGAACTACAGGATCAACTCCAACAAATACCTGGGTTTTTAGCAGAACTGGAATGCCTTACAGCAAGCCTAGGTAAGGTTTTATAGACATGACAAGCATTTGAATCAGTACAGAGGATTAGATTTCAGTTCAGTGTTGTGAATGTGATTATGAAATCTAATTTTGCTTTCCAAATACATCCTTTCTATGTTAAAACAGTAGTTCTTAAACAAACTGCTTCTTAAAAAAAAACCAAAAAACAACAGTAGTGGGGGTTGCTCTCCCAGCAGTAAAATTTTGTGTTATTTGGAAAAAAACCTGCATATTTCCTGCGAACAGCTGAAAAATACTGTTCTTGAAGTCTTTTTAAATTCTGAAAGATTTCTAAGTAGTGTGAACACTCATTTATATAGTTGCTTCTCTTTGATTGAGTCTATGTCATTTTATACAATAATGTTTTGGATCATCATTTGGGATGGGGTGAGGGAGAAATTGACCTGGCTAGGGACACTTTCAAGGTAGAAACCTTTGTTTTCAAGTAATCGTTGATTCCTAAGCTGGCTTCCATAGTTTAAGCTAGTGTACAGGGTTAAGATATTCTGAAGTGATAACCAGCTTTTATAAAGGTGAAACTAGCCAAATGCCCTTATGTTTGTTAGATGGGTTTTCATTTTTGTAACTGCACGAAATGTTAACTGGTTGATTTAATTTAAAAGATGAAAAGATGAATGCTTTGGTGGACTACTTCTGGAAACCTCTCATACAGAACAGTTAATCCACTGTTCAAAATTAAATTAGGAAAAAGTTTTCTGGCCTTTTAGTCTCTGAAAATCTCTACTATTACAGAGCCTTGAAATGGGGATGCAGCATTTGACAAGTAGCAGGCCTGTCTGTCAGCAGTAGGCCTCGATGCCTCCATGAAAATCTATGCAGGGTGCATCAAATTAAAGTTTTGAAAAACTGCTGCTTAGTAGCTAAGTTCCCTGGGCACTTCGCCTGCATTCCCCTTTCTTAGAGCAGCTAGGAAGTATGCAGAAATTCCTCGTTTTTTGTGGGGTGGGCTGTATTTATGTACTGACATCTGATGTGAAGAAAAGGAGGGTTCATTTCTGTCTTCAAAGGCTAATTCCTCCTTTGCCTGAGGTCAGTGGATATGCACAAATAGGCTTTTGTTCCTGGGTAGGCTGGTAATAACTTTGCTATTTATTTCTGAGCCAAGGAATGTATTTAACTTTTTATTATAATTTTCTTATTTTTTCTTGTGTAGTAAGGCTTTATCACGTGTGCTAGCCATTTAATGTCAGCTTTTTGGAAAAAAAGAATTCAGGAAATACAAATTTAAATAATGATTAATTAAAATACTGGCTTTAATTTCATCATGCAGAAAGTGATACAGTCCACTGGCAGACCAAAGATAATCAATATAATAAAAAGCTAATGGAATTGTCTTTATAGTTCATAACTGCAAGTGCTATAAATTCTGGTGAATTGGGGTTACCTTCCAATTCCTAATATAGTTTTATGAGCCAGAATTAATCTTAGAGCAGTTGTAGAATTACTTGCAGAAGTCTTGTCTCTGGAATATTTTTGATACTGCATAAGCAGGATTTAAAGAAGCATTATCCAACCTGCTTGTGGAAGCTAATAAATTTTGAAGTACACTGCTGAGGTTGTGAGATTTGAACCAAATCTTCTAGTGTCACCTTGTGTGTCAGATTTCAAATAATTTATCTAGAGGTTTTTGCTAGCTCTCCTAATGACTGTGAGTTTTTTGGATTTATTTTTTTTCCCTAGTAAGTTTTATGGAGTCTATTTGAAGAGAGAGGCACAATTTATGCCAAATTCAATGTCTACCCTTCTGGAAGTGATTTAACAGACATTTGCTGTGATATTCTGCTCACTGTTTTTAGTTTTTATAACTTTGAATTATCTGCTTCTTATAAATATAAACTCTACTCAGTTTTCCAGGAGATGACTCTTGCTCTGTGAATTTTAAATATGAAACATTCTGTAAAAAAATATGTGAAAGTAGAATTGCAAAGTGCTGTGTGCTGGGTTGTGCATCCAGTTTGGCTAATCTTCATCATTTTAGCAAAGTAATAGCTCTGTGTTGTGGCATGATATGCTTCTAATAAAGTTATTAATGCTTTCATTTTGTAAGTAGACAGGGGATCCTGTCTGCTTTTGGTAAAAGAAATTTCAGATACTAGAAATGAACCTTTTTAGCGACCTACTTTAAATTCCTATGAGTCATGTACAGATTCTTCAGCTTTTGCTCTGTATTACAAGACACATTTTCATTAGCAATTTTATCAAGTCCTTTAACTTAGGTATTCACATTATCAGTCATCTCTCACCTCAAGGTAAAATTCTGTGTCTTCATTTGACAAATTTCTTGTATTATACAATGTCTTGTAGCTGCTGTTGAAAACTGAAGAAAAAATTACTCTCATGTAAAAGTGAAAAGGACAGTTATTGCCCTTTTAAAGCTCAGAATTGGAATCATTACTTAAGCCAGTTTTTATTTGAGGTGTTGTAGAAAATGTCTTCTTGCTGATAGCTGACATACTTGTCTTAGTATGAAGTATGCTTCATGTTTGAGCAGTGGCATTTTGCTCAAATATCTGTTTTGATTTCAGTAAATCAATACACACAAACCTTGATCCAAATCGAGTTCTCTCTATTTTTTCCTTAAAAAAAGATCAAATGTTAAGCATTAAGTCATTAGTGGTTTCAGAAAGGTTGCTCATATACACAGGTGACAGATCCAGCATAGGTTGAAAATACTTAGACTGATGGGACTGGGAAGAAAATGAGCCTGGGGGTATAGTCACAGAGATAAAAGCCATTGCCTCTTAGTCTTTAATAATTTTTTTCTGAAGTGTGGGTTAGATGAGTGTGATAGAGAAACAGCACTTTTTGCACTGCATACAGGAGGTATCCTTGTTTATATCTTGAGCAAAAGATCATGCTTTATTTTCAGATTGTGCATCAAGTATGAAAGTTACCCTTTTCTAGCTTAGCAAAAGTCAATCCAATTTGTTTGGAATTTGTATTTTTAAAAAAAATTTATGGCCACGCAACCTTTGTTTAAGAAGTAGGATTAATGACTTCTAATGGCTTCTTCAAACATGAAGGAAATGTGCTAAAAGGTCACAATGATTACAGTATCTTTTTTCATTAAATACAAGTTTTTGGTTTTGGTAACATTCAGACTCCTTTAAGAACTTCATACCCCATATTTTGGGCACTCATTTTGCAGCCAAAAAAGAGTGTGTTTTAATGAAATATGCATATTTTTATTGATAAAAATGGCAAAGACTTTTGCAGTTTGAATTGTGCAGTATACTTCAGCAACATCTGATATTCTGAGATCATAGAAGTTTATTTCTGTTCATTTCATCAGTTCGTAGACTACCTCTGTAGCAGTAGTCTTAGGAAGGAAAGGTGTAGTGAGCAATGGCTCATAGACTAGTCTCTTTCAGGAAGACATGAGTGTCTTTGGGAAAGAGAAGTCATGAGTATAGTATTACCTATTTATTAATTGTGGCTTATGTCAGGATTTAGATATTAGCAGGTATTGGTGAAGTACAAGTGAATTTAAGACCAGATAATTTATTTATCAAGATTTTTCAGAGCTGACATTTGAACTTGGACTTCTGAGTTTTGTCGGGTTGCTTAAATGAAAGTTTCCTTTTCATTTAGCATTTAGCAGTTGATAACCTTGAATAGGAGCTGAATAAAGGTTTTGAGATGCAGAAATCTAGAACATATTCCATTAGCAGACTCTATTTTTTCATGCTTTCTTTTTGATTTTGAAATTACTTTTAATGTTGGGAGAGCTGTAATAACTTTCACTGTAAATGTGTAATGATTTTTGCTTGGGAAAATGTTTAAAGAAAATTATATTAGTAATTAAAACTTTTTTTTCTAGATGGTTGTTTAAAAACTGCTGCTACTTTTCTTGCTTACATGAGTTTCATTGTCTGAAATAAAACTGCACTTATCTTTTACTGAGAAACTGAGGGAAAGTACTGGGAGAATGTGTGTAAAACCAGGGTATTTGAATAATAGTGTGAAGATACCTGTGTTCAACAGGGGGTTTTTCCCTTTCATAAGCTCCAGGGTACAATGCTTCAGCAGAGAGGGTTGTTGTATTATGTAGAGATATAAATGTGTGCAAGACATAACAGTTTGGTGTTGTAAACTTGTAAGTGAATGGGGATTGAATACAGAAGGAAAAGTACCCTAGTACACTTGCTGTGTAGTTTCAGCAAAGAAGCTGCTTTAACTTCATGTAAATGGTATGATACTGGCTGAGTTTAAGATCTTTTCTTTAAAAACAGATCAAAATTGAGTGTTACTAGAACTGTAATAATGTGAAGTTGAGGATTTTTTTCAAGTGTTGCAGCTTAACTGAGTTCTTCCTGTTTATATATGTCTTTCACTGCTCATTTTAAGCTTTTAGTAATCTCTGTCCCTGTGTGGTCTAGAGGTAGAGAGAATATCTTTTATGTTATTTCTATGCTATGTTTTCTGCCTTTTTGCTTTTTAGTCAGAAAATGAATGAACTTTGTAGAAACCCTTTAATACTCCTTTGTAGTTTCTTTGGTTTCAGTGGCTGGGACAGTGCAGGAAAGCCACATTTAAAGCTAGCATAGGAGAAATGGAAAACTGGTATTTTCTGACTTACAGCTGTGATTTAGCTTTTCTAACAATTTTTGTACTCCTACATGACCACGAGTAACACATAAAAAATTATATGGTTAAGTTAAATTAGGTAAACTTTATTTGTAAAGTGTTTTCAGGTAAAAAAAGATTGTTTTGTGGTTGTTGAGTCCTAGATAAATACTTTCATATCTCAGTAGCTGATACACTGTTTTTCTTAGTTTATTCTGATGGAAGATAATTCAATCTAATATCACCAGCTCAAACATTAACATACTTCAAAAAAAATAAAACTAATAACTAATACTTCAAATGGTGCTCTTACACCTGTGGCTGCGAAAGAAATACAGGCCAAACTGATCTAATTGGAATGATGTGGCCTAAAGAGTAAGGTGGGGATTTTTGTCAGCTATCTAATAAAAAATTCTATTTTTAGTAAGTGTGGCATATTACTTCACAGAATAATTCTTAATCTAAGGGTAGAATGTAGTCTTTAAAAACAGATGAAATGAGATGTGAATACCAGTGCTGGTTTGGAGTGGGACAGTGATGCCTGGCCACTTGATTGTGGGCTTCCTTTGAGCTGAACAAGTTGTAGTAATCTTGCAGGCATGCTTTAGATCATAAGCTGGCTTTCTGGGTCATTCATTCTAGGTGCCATGTGAACTATAAGCTGGAAAGGAAGTAAAGCAATTAAATCCATAGTTTTGTTTGGAATTGTCTTTGTATGCGCAGTGCGTATATTCTCACTTGGGTAAGAGAGAGCTCAATTCACAACATAGCTGGTGCTGTTGGAGTGGAGCTGTCTTCCACTTTTTTTTGGGGGGGAAAGGAACTAAGTTTTCCTTCACTTCAGCAAGAAAACTTCTGAAACCTGTATTGCAGCAAAGCAGGATTGTTGCCTCCTGGAGAGATCTTAAATGTTCATTCCTGTTCTTCATGAGCGCAGTGTTCTCTGCAATTCCCACTAGAGGCTGCTCAAATGCTAGTCCTAGGAATCAGATGCTTTCTAGAATTCGCTTTTCTTCATCCTCTTTATTTTCCTGTTCTTTGTCGTTGTCTTTTAATATTAGTTCAATAGCAAATGCAGCAAAGCAGGTGGTGGGGGTTTTTTAAGTGGAAAAAACAGTGGTTGATAGGTACCTTAGTAAATTATCTTCAGCCCTGCTGTGTTTGTGCATTTTAGAAATTAATAAGTGAGCAATCATACTGAAAAGCCAGTCAGCATAATGCAGACATTTGGATTTTAATGCACTGGGAAAAGTCCTTTTCTTAAGCAAAAAGGGACTATCAGTCATAATTGTAATAATGATGTTACCCTTTGAATACATCTGGATTTTGTGAGAGAAAGTTGAGCATGCGGTAAACAATTAATGTTCCACATCTCAATATGTAGAACTGAATAGATTTTGTTCCCTTAGATTTGTTTCCACATTAATTGTCAACTGCCTTGGGGTTTTTTCCTGACCCTCCCCTGCCCCCAGTGATCTGTATACAGCTAAATTATTTAAGGAAATATTTGCTGATTAGATGATTCATGTTTTCCTCTTGACTATTGTAGAGCTTACTTGTTAGGAACTGAAAAAAATCATGTTAAGTAATTGAAACTAAGTATATATATACTGATCCTGGGAAATTTGTTTATAGGTCTTAACCTTTGCTTTTTCTAAGGAGACCACAAGGATAGCTATTTATAATTGAGTAATGGCTAAGAAAGTTGAAATGATTCATACTTCAAGATACAGGATGGAGATACTCCAATTAGAATGGCCAACCCAGAACTGAAGATTTGACTGAAGCATTCGACTTGCTATTTCCTTTTTTTTTGAGTATCCAAAACACATTAACTTTAAATCACTTTTTTTCTGCTTTAAACTCAATAGTTATTGTCTTGCTTTATGAAGATTGCTTCTCTCTGTTACAGGCAAAGGTGAAACATAGCATTTGCCACAAGTCAAGTGTTGTTTTATGTTTTCTGCTATTTCATTCCATCATCTATGTAGTTCTTTGCGTCAACAGTCAGGTTTATACACTACAACAGATTAGTGTTTCTGTCTCTGAGTTGCAAACTCCTTTCCATTCTTTGGCTGCTATTTTGTTTATTAAAATGTGATTTATCCTTCCTCCTGAAACTTACCTTCCCTCTGGTATAGGAGAAGTTTTGGCAGAAGGTCCTGTAATTCGCACAGTTTTTTACCAGAGTGACTAGCTGGTTAAAGTTTGAGAAAACAGTTTTTCCACTTTGGGATCCTGAGGAGAGAGTTTAGCATTAATCACTGACAGGGAGAGTTATCCTTTCATACAAGATTCGCATGGGATAATTCAGGTCAGAAGGGACCTCAGAAATTCTCTCATCCCAGTTTCTACTCAAAACAGTGTAAGCTATGAGATGAGATCAGTTTTCTCAGGACTTTTCATAGGCATTATCTATTTTAAATTGGACTGAGAAATTATGGTTAAAGGGGAGATTGAGATTTTGCATGTTTTTAAGTGCATGTGCATGTAAAATAGCTAAATCTAGGTGTTTACCTATCAATAAAGTATTTATGTCTTTGGAGACATAAATATATATTCTTTCATATTACCATGAGCTCGTGTGAAAGTTAAAATACTCCTAGTATGCTTTACTTTTGCTTCATTAGAATAAATTAAGATTAGTTCTGGTTTTGGTCAGTACAGCTTTATTCCTCAGACTGGTACCATGTAGGAAGGGCTAAACTGTCAGTCTATTCAAGAAGCAAAATTATGAGTCCTGAATATGTCTTTTCCTGAAGTATAGACCACAAGCCTGTGAGACCAAGATGCTGGGGCAAATAGAGTGGTTCAGCATCTTGCCATGTGGGAACCTCAGATAGACCTCCCTGAGTGTGGCTCTGCTGCCACTCTTTACTATGTGATATGGGCTGAGATTTGTTTATCTTTATATGTGTGATTATTACCATGTTAATTATTTTCCTTTTATGAACTTCTGTTTCTCTTCAGGTGAGTTGTCTGTATATTAATACAATTCGATATTCATATAAGTATTTCTTATAGCCCAGCTAGAGGCAAACTTTGAGGAAATGGAGAATCATCTATTGTGTCTTGAGGACCTGTGTGAACAGTGTGAGTTGGAAAGATACAAATGTATGCAGACATTACAGCTGGAAAACTACAAGAAAACAAAAAGGTAAATAAAACAATTGTTATAAATTAGCATAAAATATAAGCCTTTTGTAATTACCTGCCCCCGTATGTAATACAATCCCTTTTATTTTCATCTTTTAAAGAAACAATAATCTTTGACAGGATGTTGCAAATTTGTAGCAGATTCGTTGAATGTCTGTCTATTAGTGATGAACAAAGAGTGTGTGTATTTGGAAAATTATCACTGCATTTTTATTAAGATGAAGTCATGGTTATTATTCTCTGCAAACATTTGGAGTAAGGGCTATTGCTAATAAGCACTGATAAATTGTCATTTCTTTTAATCCGTTTCCCTGGTTTTTGGATTTCTGTTTTTTGTCCCCATGTACCTGTCAAGTTAGGAACAGTATTTTCCTCTATCTTCCTTTCAGTTCTGTCATATCCTATCCTATAAGTACCTTTTGCTCTATATGAGAGGTATTAATCGCTTACCATTCTCTTACTTGCAGAATCAGGGCATTAATTCTTGGAATCAAAGTTCAGCTTATAGCAGTATGCGTGAAAATTCAGAGCTTCCAAATCATGAGCTGCATATTTACCTAAAAGATAAAGTAGCAAGAGAAAAAATAGCTTAAGTAAAATAAAAAAAAGCTTAAGTAACTTAAACTGTTGACTTTCTTGATTTTTGTTACTGACAGTGCCAAAAGTATCCTAACAGAAGGAGATGAGCACCATTATGTCCATTATATAAATGAGGAAGTGAGGAGTTAAATTGGAGCGATTTGTCAGAGACAGTGTCTGACAGGCTGTGTTAGGGAGTGCTGGATAGATGTGGAAGTTGACAGACCTGACGTCAACAGTGACATGGGGATAACCAGGCTACATGATCTGCCCAGCCAGGTGTCCTCCTGTTAGCCAGGGGAAGCACCCTGGCACTGTCCTCACTTTTCTTGATTGTGGAAGCAAGTTTGATTCATGTGGTGTCATCAGAACAACTGGTTTGGTTTACAGTTCTAATTAGGATGTGGTGATCAAGGGCAGGACTCTGCCAGACAGCACTGGTCACATTTTGCATAGCTTATGTTTTCCTCTTTCTTGACCCTCCTTTTGCCATTCTTGTAGCTCCTTTTCTTTTTCTTTTTCTTTTTTTTCTTTTTTCTTTTTCTTTAAATACCGATCTCTTCCCAATTAAACAATCCAACCCTGATTACTTTCTCCCTGTTGGTTCTCATATCTTTTCTAGGGAATCTTAGCCTTCTTCAGGGTTACAGGTGGTTACTGAAGTAGTGCTGGTGTTGCAAGTTCTGTCTCCCAAAAGGTCTCCAGTACCTTAAGTGTCCCCCTTCAGTCTGCTGTGAAATTTGACTGTTTCTCCCCTGACTCCCCTTTAAACATCTGTGAAATCCAGTCATCCCTCATGGTGCCATTTATAGGTTTTGTCAGCATCTTATTATGTTATCTGTCACATAAAGCAATTTTTCATGTCATGTCCTTTTTCACATCCTGTTCAGTTACCTTAACCTCATGCCAGGGCCTCAGCAGTGGTCTGCAATTTTCCAGCAGCTGGATTTTCTCTTTCCCAAGCCAAGACAACACCATATCCTCTCTCCAGGAAGAATCAACAGCAGTCAGTATGGCTGAATATTCAGTTGTTCAGACTTATTTAAGTAATGAAATATTTAGGAGTAATAATTTCAAAATTCTAAATATGTGCTATTTAACCAAATATCACAAATTTAAAATTTGCGTAAAGCAACAGATTTGTACCCCTAAAATAGTCTTTTGCAAGTTTTCTGAGTGTTTTTTGTTCTCTCTGCTATCCTTGCTCCTTTTCCCCTAACCTCTGCTTTCAACATGAAAATAAAGTGTTAAACCATTGCCCACTCTGCTTAGCGGCCTCTAATCAGTTTTATAAATAGAATGCTAAGCAAGCTACTTAGTGTAATTATAAGCTGATTACGTTTGGTCAGATCTAGACAAAACAGGAAGAATACAGGTAATTTCTGGTTGATCATTACCACTGTATTTATTTCGGTTAGAAATTAACTGCTAGCTCATTACTGGAAGGACACTTGCAAATGTAGATGCTTGACGAATGAACAGCCAGTTAACTTCATGTGAGTGTGATTTGTTATGTGCGTTTGGAACTCATATCCTGTATTTCTGTCTTTACTGTATGGGGTTTTTACTGTAATACCAGCTGAAAGAATCGGGGTGGGGTGTTCAGGTGTCTGTACTCTCTCTTTAGCACAAGAATTGTTTTCAGGGAATGAGTGGTTTTGTGTTTAAAAAAAAAAAAAAGAATTTGATGTGTTTCGACAGTATAGGAATAAAACTGAGGTGAATAGGAACTCTAGAAAGTGGTTATTTTATGCATGTAACAAAGAGTAAATTTGTTTTAAAGTCACTGTAGAGCTTAGGCTGGAAGCTCATGTATTTCAAATATTTTGAAAAAATCCTATATGAATGATTTAGAAGATGCATTAGGTCAATATTAAACCTTTCAAATGCAGCTTATGGTAACTATGGGAACTTATTTTCAGAAATAGGTTTCCCTATTAAATAGAGCAACTTTGTTTCAGTTCAAACAAATCTATTTTTTCCCTTTGTCATTTTGTTGAGTAGTAGTTTCAAAGTAGATTAATCAATCCAAGGTGTTTTCCAGTTTATAAGTCTGGTGTTTGGGTTGTTTTTTTCTGTGTACTTATCTCATTTTTTTTACTAGTCCCTTTTTTGGTGTTTAAGTCCTTTGATCAGGGTACCAGTATTGTTGTATGAAGTCTAGATTCCACCCTTGTTTCCTCTGGTTAGTCTTGCTGCAACTGTTTGCGTGTGTGTTAGCATTAAACCATGTCATTTTTTTTCCTTAATCAAGTGCAATTCTTCTTCCCTTTCCTTCATGCTCCTACTGAGGATATTCTGTTTTTTATTGCAGAAACTCTCTGTATCCCTTCAGTCTCTTGTGGTAATTCTTGCTTCCCCAAGTTCACTGTGTCCTTTAGGAAGCGCTGTCAGAAGTTCACTTTTCTGTCATTTTTTTTTTAATGTGCACTGAAAGGCAGGCTTATGGTGTAGGATGAAGTGTTTCTGTCCTGAAGTTGTACTTCCTAGGAAGCTCTTAGTACCATTGGATTCCATTTCAGAGGGATCAACGGGTTTTTCTTTTTTGAAAAATAGATACTCCTGATTGTTTTATCAGTTAAAAGGAGTGGCCCAAATGCAACACTTTGCAGGAATACATCGGGGATAGCAAAGAGTCCTTGTCACTGGAAATGAGTGAATAGTTTCTTATTGTGTGGCATTTTACTCTAAACATAGTTGTGTGAATGGTAATTTTTTTTAGGATGTTGTGTTTAAAAAGCCTTTCCATTTTTCAGGATTTATCTGCTTTGAGACAGACCTAAGGGAAAATAAATGTAGAAATCTTAACTTCAGAGTCTGAAGCATACCCTGATGCTACCATATACTTCAATAGATGAATGTTTAGTAATATTGCAAGCCTGAGTGGGACAATTGTTTTTCCTTCCTGGTGAGATTGAAGACAAAATAGGTTCTTCAAACGTATATTTATTCCTAATATTTGTATTTTAAATGTTTATTTGTAGTCAAATAATGTGTGATCTCATGCTTTGGTAATTAGTGCCATAGGTGAGGGAGGTGTTGGACAGATTGTCGTAATTCTTGTTAGATGCATTGCCATGCCATGATGGTGGTTAATGTCTCTGGAGGAGAAGAATGTTTGATTTATTTTCTCATTCAGAAGGGTATAAAATTTGTGATCATTGCATTGTGTCAATTAGAGATGTACATGAGAAAATTAATTAGTTCCTGTTGTTTTCTTCTGTAGATTTTATCTCTCTGTTTGCTTTGGGAACACAAAGGGCAGGAAGGTTTGTTGGACTTAGATGCAGTGGCTTATGTTAAGCCTGACTGATGCAAACATTCAAAAAGTAAATACCAAAAACTTCTTCAGACAATTCAGACTAGTCTTCTTGTAAAAGTTCCATCTAGCTTAGGCCAATTATTGGTTATTTGCTGACTAACACACCAAAATACTTTGGAGGGTTTTGGGTTTTTGTAATGTTTTGCTTTCAAAGATTATCTTTACCTCCTGCAGTGTCACTGTAAAAAGCTGTCTTTTTTCCTGTGATCTTGTTTAATCAAACTTAATTGTTCTTTTTACCAAGGTCAAGAGAGAGAAGATGGAATGGGTAATACACTGCCATCCAAAACTGTGTTGCTTAAAAGAAGATTTCTCTATCTGTAGGTTGTGTTTAGATCCCATAGCATTCTCCAAGTGATAAGCTAGAACAGTATTGTGTACTGTACAGCATCTTCAGTGGTGACTCCCTCCCACCTGGCAGTGACAAATTTAAATTTTGCTTTCATAACCCTTTCAAGCTTTACATGTAATCTGTCAAATTAACTTTTTAGATGTAAAAAAGATACCATTGTTGCAAATGTTTCAAACAATACGTTTTTTCCTTCTGACATTAAATGTACTGTGAATTATTTCTAAGACCCCAGCTACATGTTTCATAGTTCTTATCAAAATTTTCATCAGGCTAAGGCTTCATGCCATATTCTTGTTGATCAGTCTTCTAGTGGTATAGATTTTCAGCTGCTATACCTCCATGTACCTGGGTACCTAAATAATTTTTGCAAGGTTGGGTGCAGAACTTACATTACCTTCAGGACAGCTTTCATGGTAGGTGTGCAGTGGATGACTGGCTTTGGAGTGTCTGTTAGGCATTGTCTAAGTTTGCATGTTCAAAGCAGAGTTCACACTGCAGAGACCCTCTCCATCCTGCTGTTCAAGTTTGCATAAAGCACAACTAGTAGCAGGA
Source organism: Acanthisitta chloris (assembly GCF_000695815.1). Taxonomy (NCBI): domain Eukaryota; kingdom Metazoa; phylum Chordata; class Aves; order Passeriformes; family Acanthisittidae; genus Acanthisitta; species Acanthisitta chloris. The sequence goes on along the minus strand of NW_008652079.1, from coordinate 97,508 downwards.
ATTTTCATGGTGATAACTGGCTGGAATGAATTTTATGGCTATCAGTTTTTGCACATCTTTGGGCAGTGAGAGATTGGAATGAGAATTGTTACTGATCCTGAAAAAACAGGCTTGCACAAGCTTTGGAAACATTTCCTGGATAATTTTGTTTCCTTGTGTATAGTTTTAGGGCTCTGAATTTGGTTTTGTTTGCAAGAACTCTTACATTACAGTATTCTGCATACATCAAACCCAAAGGAGTATGCTGCTTCATTTTTAGTGAATTTTGCTCCAAGTATTTGAAAACATTGGGCCAGACTGAACACATAGCAGATTTGAAGATCATGGGGGTTCTGGTAGTTTTTTATCTTATTTTCAAAGTGTGAATGTACAGTATAATTTCTGTCCTTAAAGTTGATTTAGTTTTGCCCTTCTTGTGTGGTGGTTTTTGCTTGACGCAGAGAGATAATGACACTGTTACAAAGAGATTTGATGGGTACCTTCTCCTTACAGTTTTGTTTTCTTTTGAATAGGCATATAAAAGACTTTTTCTTTGGCTTTTGTGACCTGTGATTAAAGACTGAATGTTTGTGTTGGATCCTCTGCATCTCACAGCACCTTTTAATAATGTTATCTAGGAAATGTTAAAACATTATGTCAATCCTGCATAATTTTTGTCTACCTTTATGTAATGCTTGTTACTGGGCATAATCTACAAATCCTGTCAAGCTGTTAATACCAGGCATTCTTTGTCCAGACTTACTGTACCAATAATAAGAGCAGATGGTTTAGGACTGCCTTAATCATCGTTTTGTAGCCTCCCTCACCTCAATCCTGCATTATTTATAAAAGTAATTATTTCATTGTGGCTAGTGGCAGGAGAACAGGGTTTAGGTGTTTGTCATTACCACACTAAAATTCATTCCCTGCTTTTGAGCAAGGTGCTGTGCCTCCTGATAATTGCTGTCTTCTGTTGCTATGAATTATTTCCTGAGATTTTAATAATCCCTTTACTCTTACATCCAAACCCAATTTGTTTTTAAAGCTGTTTACAAAAATGTCTTAAGTGCGTTTATTGATAACACTTCTGTGAGGGAGATTTTTACATTCCTTTGTCAAAGGGACATGTTGAGGATGTCTGAAGAGGTACAAGTTTTAACTTCTCATTGACATAATTGCATTCACGCTGTGTGGAACCACATTCAGCATTTTAGGTAAAGAATGTATAAGGGGTGACAGGCTCTTTTTACTTTTTTGGTGCACTTATGTTGTATCATATGTCAACTTGGCCAATTTTTGAATACTGTAATTTTTCTTTTTTTTAATGCTTATGAGTAAATTGATGGCCAAATTAAAAGAAGGTCTGCATTTTCTTGTGTGTATTTTTACCAAAAACAGATTTACAGGAACCCTTTTTCTTTCTAGGAAAGATTGGTGGAGTTGATGATGGAGGTGGCATTTGATGGTGGAATTGTTTGCACCTTCTCTTAAACATCAGCTTCTCTTAAATTCTTTGTAGCTTGTAGTTGTTTGTATCTTCTCTTAAATTTCTTTCCTCACATTTCAGCTTTAAACTTTGATTCCTAAAATTTTGGTTGGATGATAAAAATAAATTGTGTTAATACATATATCTTTTAGTGATCCAATGACACTGCATACTAAGATAAGGATTTTTTTAAAAAATAAATTAAATTTAGACCCTCTCCCTTTTTTTGGATAACAACAGGATGAAAGCAAAAACATAAAAACTGGGTCTTGTATAAAATCTTATATCTGAAGACATAAGCTTTTACGAAGAGCTAAGCATTTATTCCACATTTCAGATTCCAGTTTGGAGTTGTTCCAGTGCTAAATGGCTTGCATCAGTCTCTTAGCAGAGGACCAAACTTGCTTTTAGTGATTTCACTTCTACCATTTTCTTCTGGGTTTAATGCCATCTCCCTCATTTTTACTGTTCTTTTGAATGATAGACCAGAAAGATGACCACCAATGGTCTTTATCAAGATAAATACTTGTTTCTTTTTTTGTTGTTGTTTAAACATCCAGAGAGAAATGCTTTCAATGTACCCAGAAACTGCTGAGTATATTAGGGTAGTAATTGGTTTTAGTTGTATTTATTAGCTTGATTACCAGTTAGTGTTTGTAATTTCTGTTACAAAAATTTGTTGTGATTCATTCCATCTCCCATATTTAAGTTGATGTGGAGGTTTTGCTGGAAGACATGGAGAGGCTTCAGCTACTTTGGTATCAGCATGAGTATGGAAGCAAAAAAATCTCCATTGCAACATTTAAATGCCTTAGTTCTTTGCTCTTTTACCGAATAACATTTCTCATTTGATGTTGAAGAATACTGACCTGTCTTCAGTGTTTCTTCAGAGGAGTAGAAAACCTTGCCTGCTGCTTAATTCCAAATGATTATCGGAGTAGTTTTAGTTTTTACTGATTTTTTTTTTTTTCAGTGCTTAAAGGCTTTTCATTACTTTAGGCTCAAATATATTTCAAAGTAGTAGTTGGCCTAAGTGATCTGGAAAGGTTACTCAAGGAACGTTAGGGGGAGGGAAAACATTTTTGTGTCAGTTTTGAGTTCTCAGGATTTTAGCTTTTACTTCTGATGACATCCAGAAGAATGTCCCAGAGAAAAGATCTCATGGCTTTTTAGCTTACTAAAGCTCGAGTCAGGTTATGGAAGGCATTATTTTTTTCAATACATCATTTTGAAAACCTAACTGTACCAGACATAGCAGAAGAAAGCCAGCATTTCTCAGATTTTGTTTTGGATTTTGTTAGGTGTTGTAAATATTTTTTAGAATAAATTGCACTTAAGCATTTATACTTTCTTTAAATGTGGTTTTGTTTTGGGTTTTTTTGCAATAGTATTTAAAACATTTATTAACACATTTTATTGTAAAACCTTTCCAATTTAGTCCTCAATTTTTACCATTCATATGCTGTTTTGAGATTGTCTTTTGTCTAGTAGTTGGAATTTATTGACTGGTACTTCTAGAGCTAGTGTTTTAAAATTGTTCCTGACATTTATGTATGACTTTGTTGCTTTCTTATCTGCCTACTCTTTTCTTGAAGATAAAACATGAAACTGTCAATGCTGGATGCTGGCATCATTGTAAAGAATGTGGTGTTTCTGTGGTCTTCTAAGCATTTAACTGAATTCCCTGGTGTTTGGTTGCATTTGGGAAATTGATCTTAGTGTTACAGCTGTTTGCAAGATATAGTAGAACCGGAGAACTTTTTCTTACTTTTGTTGAACAAACTAAATTCCCATTGATCTCAGTAACTTAAAGCAGGATGGTTTTGCCTCTTTCTCCGCCCATATTCTTCCTTTTGGATTTATTTTTGTTTATCAGTGATAACCAATGTAATCTTCCTAGTGGCCATATCCTCTCCCCGGTGACTAAAGCAGGGTTAATCCAACAATGCAATGAAAAGCTTGATGGGAATGGAAGGTTAATTGGGAATTTGTGTTTGTGTAAGTTCTGGTCCTGTCAGTTACTCTGGGGACTAGTTATGCATTGTAGACAGGTTATTTCACTTCTTGTCTACAAAATTGTATTTTCGCACCACAAACCCTGAAGCTCAGCTTTTCTGTAAATGAAGAAGTTGAGACCACTGACAGCATGATCATTAGAACATCCAGGTAACTTAAAAATGGGTACCTGAGTTTGAGGGGTATAAAATTTCACAGTGTAATTAGCAATCCCCTCTCCCCCATCTATTTTATGAAAAGAAACAACTGGAAAGGCAAAGATGAAAATTATTGCCTATATGTGTGGCCAAATGGTTTTCATGGATGCAACTCCAGTGTTAATGGAGCCTGTATAGCCTCTTGCCTCTCAGGAAAGAGGCTGAGATTCCTAAGTCACACTACATACAGACCAAAATCAGTTTTGAAGTGCCTCCATGCCATTACAGTCTAATTATTTTAGACTTTAGCCTGTTATCTTAGCCTTTGTTCTTGCTCAGAGGTACTGAACTTCGTCTTTCACTGAAAAGACCTACTTTTATTATAAGGTAGCTGTTAATTTACTCCTTTCTTCTCAAAGCTTACTGCTAACTGTAAAAAAGTAAAACATATTCTTAACTGTGTGACTAGCCAGATTTGTTGGCACTAAGCTAAAATTTAGTAGCTGAAGAGCATATAGTCAGATGCCAAGTAGTAAATTGTGTTGATTAGTGGTCAGACTCAGCATGGGACTATCCTTTAATCCTGGGCAGATGCTGAGCAGCCCACACTGAGCTTTAAGAGCCTTCATGTGTAGCAAGGCCAGGGGCAAGGCAGGCGTGTGTTTTCTTTCTAATAATAGTGGAAAGGATTATCTCATTCGTCTGTGAAGTGTATGATTTTTTTTTTTTTGTTTGGATGAAAGCTCTGTAAAATCCAGGAGCATTTTTCTTTGGAAAGTCTTCAATTGTCTTAATCTAGTTAGGCAATAGGGTAAAGGGAAAAACTGGCCTTTTACTGCAGAAAATATGTATAGAGTAATATACTCGTAAGCTGAAGCAGTTGACAGAAGTCTTCTGCTGAGATGATTCATGTTCTGCAGTTTTGTCTTCTAGTATGATGTTAGTAAGCTGTCCATCAAAGGCTGAGCTCTGGTGCTGGAACTCTTCTATAAACCTGATGTGAAAAATGATCTCAAAAAATGAACAGTTTAAAGTAAAAGAGAAACAAATACAAAAAAATGCAACATATAGCATCAAAGCTGGTGATTTTATATGGCAAGATCTAAAATACTGAGAGAGCAGTCCTAGCTGCCCATCCAGGCCTACTTCCAGTGTAAGTTTTTCTTCCTACTTGCCTTTTAACCTCACTTTGAAAGCGACTGTTTTCCAAAACTGTTTTCAGTTCAATCTTTTTCATTTTATTTACTCAGACTACCTGCTGTTTTTTACAGTGTCTGTGTTCCAAACTCATAGAGAAGATGTAGGAGGTATCTTCTTCCTGACAGTTTATCAGTAAATACAAAAATATTGATTACTTATAAAGGGGAGGAGAAGTGTAATACTTTGTAATATTTTTTCTGTACATCTGTCTAGCATTTCTTAATTACACATCTAGGAAATGTACCAATATACTCTTAAGCCATCTGGTTTTCCAGTGTCTTTACGAGTCATAGTTTCCTTTCTGCTTTTGAGTTCAGTTTCATGTTCTTACCAAAGCTGATAATAAATCAGATTTAGGATTACAGTTTGCAAACTTCAAGTTCTTATTTGGATAACTTGACAAATAAATTTTAAAACTCCTCCGTGTTGCTGATGCCGAAGATATTTTTAATAAGCATCTATTTTAGTATATATTTCTAAATATATGTTTTACTAAAAGTGTTGTGAGAAACTGCAAGATGCATTTGATTCATTCATGCTGTTTAAAATATAGAATCATCAGTCTTTGGGTCTGAATTTGTATGAGGATACTAAGAAATGAAAATCCTTAAATTTCAAATCTGTATTTTTACAGTACGCTAATCATAGGTATTTTTTAGAGGTATGTGTTGAAAAAAAAAATTAATCAAATATTAAATTCCAGCTTTCTTAATGAATGGCAATTATGTATATGGATATAGGGACAGCATCTTAATGCATCAACCCTAAAAGTATTGATGGATTTTGAAAATGAAAATTCTGGGGATTTAGACAAAATCAGTGACTGTCACTTGGTTACTGTATTGCCATCTTGTTTGCTACCCTGTTTGAACTCAATGACAGTAATTGTTCTGTCTTCCCTTTTGTAGACAAGTGGTACAAGACCTCCTGATTTTAGGTGGAAGTAGTGTAGGCTTTTTCCCCTCTTACTTTTACAAGATGTTTCCTCAGTATGGTTTTGTTTCAGTCTGTGGAAAACAAGCATTTCCTGTGATTGTTGTTTTCTCAACCACTATGCCATTATTAAAAAATAAGGAGTGCAACTTGTGAGAGTGTTTAAGAATTTTGTAATTATATTTAGAGTATGTAGGGTAGGAAAATTTTATTAGGCTATGAACCTGCAAATCACAGGTATTGTGAAATAGCTTTTTTTTTTGATCTGGTTTATAAAAAAGGGAGAAAATAGCTTGGGAAAGGAATGGAGGAGAAGCAGGAAAGGAAATAGATACTCACAGGAAGTTTCAACGAATAGACTTCTCTACTGTGAATCACACGGTAGCTTATTTCCTGGTAAAACACCCATTCTTTCAAACAACTCTGTTTAACATTTGATGACAAAAGTGGGATGATCACTGAAAGCGTGAAGGTAAATGCATTCTGTTGCTTCTTTTAGAATACTTTGTCCTGCTTAGAAAATAGTCTAAACAGACAGTTTTGTCTGTTCTTGATGCAAGAATAAAGGCTGAAGTGCATCATCTGTTAGGGAGGAGAAGGAGTTATGGTACAGCATGTGTATTGTGTAGCAGTGTCTATGTTAGGTGACTTAGTAATGGCTGAAGCATACTTTAGTCTGTGGGTAGTGAACAGAATCATTTATCTGCACAACTGTTAGTTCAGTTTTGGGGTTTTTTTTAATTTATTTGTCTTATAGACACTTTTGCTTCAAAATTCAGGATATAACCAGGCATTCTGCATGGCACAGACAGAAAAGATGTTTGATGTAAATGAGTGTTTTGTGAGGAAAAGACCAGCATTCTTCATTATCTAAGCTGTTATGTTGATTCTTTGTTAACTTCTGAATTAATGATAAATCACTCTCTTATAGGGATGGCAAATGGAACATTTTGCAATTTCGTGAAAGCAAAAAAAATTCTCTTAGTTTTATAGTTTTATAGCCTTTGCATTCATAATTGTGTATCTACTAAAAGTGGAAGGTAGCCTGGTATGAAGGAGAGAAAGAGACTATTGCTGTTGACTTAATTTCATAGCTCTCTGGTACATGAGTATTGTGGGTTTATCTGTCACTTTTAGTACTTTAAAATCCTTTCCTCTGAGGAATGTCAATCTACGTCTGTGTTGTAACTGAGTGAGTGATATTGTCAAATTTTTCTCCTTCAGTGTTGCCAAAATATTTTTGAATAGCGTTGATGAAAATGGAACACTAAACGTTATTCACTGTGCTATAAATTGGCAAGGCTCTGCTAAGCAGAGGATGTTTCAGTACGTAAAGCCTTAAGAATTCTTGGTTATTTTTGAAGCATTGTATGTAGAAATCATATGGCTAGATATATGTGTGCAGTATTTGTATAATTGTACATGTTTATAAATGGGTGTTAGCCTTATTTCTAAACAGGTTATTCTTGTTTGCTTTAGATAAACCCATATAGTAATATTACCCTTATGTATGATGATAATGAAATTATTTGGTTTTCATCTCCTAATGAGTCTAAAAGGATGTGAAATAAATCCTGTAGTTCTAGATGTATTCCTATTATTTATTTTTTGCTTTTGCTCTTCTCCAACAGGAAGGAACTGGAGACCTTCAAAGGTAATTTCTATTTTCATTTTCTACTTCAATATTTGCAAGAGCTAGAGTAATTCTTGTATTAAGTGAAAGTCATAAGGAACTGTTGCACTTCTGCATTTGACATTGTTAATTTTATGCCCACCCAGCAAGCAATTTTTCAGTTTTTGCAGCTGTTTTCTTTGGGGGAGTCATAAATGTAGATAAAACACAGATAGTTTGTTGTCTTAGCTAGGTTTTAGAGATTCTCTGTCTAATTCAAGCCTTCTTCAGTTTTGGAAGTTAAGGGCTTCATCTTCAACTAGTTGATGTCTTTTCTAGGATGAATGTATTTTTGACACATGTCACAGGCTGTTACTTGTTAGATTTTTGTCTGGCTGTTTCTAGAGAATTTTCACAGTATTGTCTTAGCAGACCAGTGTAATTTTTGTCACTCAACTTATTGGATATACATGATGATATATACAAATATTTGTCCAAAATATGATGTAGTGGCTGGAAACTCTGTCCTGTCTTACTGCTTTTTTTGTGGTACATAGATGGAACACATTACCATTTCATTATATCTTAAATTTAGGCTTATTCTACCTTCTGATGTTAATGTTTGAAAAACTTGAGTATTTCCATTGTCTTTTACTTTGGATAGGATGTGACTGTAGTTTTGTGACTAGTCTATATTAGGATGAAGTCAGGTACGTTGACTTATGTCAATTAGTTGCCTCTTGAAATTGAAAGAAGGGCTGGAAATTTCTATCAGCTGAATTCCTCTTTGCCTATTTGATTCATTACTATCTTTATGTGATACTAAAAAAGGAAAATTAGAAAGCTGCATTAACAGATAAATAACACAGGTTTTGTAAAATGTCACTGTATCTGTAGCTAACCTTAATAACCTTCTTGTTGATTGATTTGACAGCGTTCAACACAGATTAGCTCAATACAAAACCAAGGATCATGCCAAGCTCATTCTGTTCCAAGGCAAGGCAGCTGCTTTGTACTACCTGATGCTTGTGAGAATAGTGAATCCTGGTTTTCTATTTGTATTGATTAGGTGTTTTAAGTGAGTTTCTGGAAGCCAGAAGCATGGTTTCCAAAGTTATTTCTCTCTTGGCTTCTTGTTATTTTAATGAAGATTTTAACTTTATTTGGCAGTATTTTACAAAGCAAATTATTTTGATGGAAGAGGAAGGTGTTAGCTATGTGTTGACCTTGAAATACCAAATTAAGCAACTGGTTCTGTAATGGATACAAAGGCATACAGATTTCAAATACTAATTGCAAAAGACTTGTCCTGGTAGCCAAGAGAAGGCTAGAAAAGCACAGAGTGACATATCTTTAAAAATAGGTATTAAACATGTGTCACTCTAATTTCTGTGGGGTTTTGTACAATGAACTGATGGATAAGCTTGTACCTGACAGAAGAGAGAAGAGCAGTAGCTAAGAAAATTTCAAGAATGGTCTTGTCAAGCAAGTCTAGATTCTTTCTATAAGATGACAATAAGAAGGTTTAAAATAATAAATTCAGTGGTTTGACTTTGACAACAGCTTTCATTGTCTTGCCTGACATTTTTCCAGGAAATTGAGGTTAAACTACTAAAACCAGGTGCATAGTTGATTGGAAATATATGACTTGGAGAAAATATTTTTGGGTTTCTGGCTTACTAAATTCTTCCTTCTCAGATCTGATGCTACTTGAAATTTTAACTTGGATTAACTGGAATTGTGAAATAGAGGTGTTCATTAGATTGGCTTCAGTCTTCTTCTGGCCTTTTGGACCTTCCATCAATGTCTGAGAATCTAGCATATATTTAATCAGCTGATTGGAAATGAGGAGAGTATGAGATGACTGGTCATGAAGGATTCATGTTTACGTAGTGACAGATATTTTGGTTCTGTAACAGCTTTGCCCAGTCTAACTTGTGGCTCCTTCTTCTCTGCTCCAGAAACTACTTAGAGGGCTCACTAGATTTAGGCATAAAATGTTCCATCACTTGCTTTGCTTTAGTTTCGGTTGATGAAACACGCTGGTAGATGTCCGTAGAAATCCTGTCACAGAGAAGAAGGCAGCAGCAAGGACAGGCAGTGTGTCTAAGTTCACAATGTAACACAGTAATCTAAAAAGCAAGTACTTCTGGGGGTGCAATATCTGAGTATTGAGGAAGTATTAATGCCATTTTATAAAGCTTTTGTGATAAGAATTTATCTTGCTCATAACTCTGGGGTTTTTTTTTTGTATTCAGGAAAAGTTGTTTCCAACTGAAATATCTGAAGTAGTTGAGTAGATGAGTTTTTACATTTTAATATTGCAGGTATAAACCACACCCTCAACTAATTTATTTTTACATAGCTATCCGAATCGAAATGTCTTCATCAACATTCTGTTCAGAAAATACCCAGCACAGGGCCTAGGAAAGAAGAACTGTTTAAAATACCTTTATGTGCCCTTGCATCTTTCAATGCATGTGCACTTGAAAGTGCTGCACATTAAATTCTGTTTCACTGGAAAAAAAACCCCAGAAATGCCATGTTTTATAATAGTAACTTGTTATTTGTGAGCTTGAATACCATATGCTAAAAAGTAATGGTTTCCAGATTAAGGATGGTAAATGTCTTGCATAAAAATATATTTCATAAAGATACAAGTTCATTCTATCTGAATATGCAGAAATGTAAGTCCCCCAAAAGCATTCCTTAAATATGTGTACTAGAGGGGTTAAAAGAGGGTTGTATGCACTTTTTTCAGTGTCCCAATGTAACTCATTCACCAGTGCTGGGTTCTTACGTCTTGCTCAGGATAGAAAGTAAGTTTTACTGGAATGAAGAAACCTAGTGCTCTAGTCTGAGATTCAAACTAGCACAACACTGGAAACTTGAATTCAGTGATGTATCCCATCAATTCCATGATGAATACAATAAAAATGCTAATTCTATGTTGGCACTGACCATGAGAATCCAGGTCTGACTCACAAGGCAGGTGGTCAGCTTCACAGGCCTCTCGGATCTGTTTTAAAACTTGACTTCCCTGGTAGGTATAAGTAAAAACAGATCTAGATGCTCAGGTGTAGTCTGTACATTCATGAAGCCCTCAAATACCTGTAACATTATAAACATTTTAAGGGTCCTTGTATATACCTAGTGTTTCCTTACTTTAATATCAAAATAAAATCAACCTTCACATAACCAAGAAACAAAATTGTTTCTGGTTTCCTTTAGAACTTCCCACTGTGTACCCACAGGTACAAAGTGGTAACTCATTGACCTTTTAAGTGTATTCTTTGAGGATACCAGGTGCCATCAAGAAGGGGCTTTAGAAAAAATTTATATACTTGTTTGCAGTATTTAAAATTGTTGAGAACCCACTAGCACTCTTGCTTGTTGATGATACTGCCTTCAAGGAGCATGAAATTAAGGTATTATTAATTATTTTTATATTTGTCAGTGGAGATACTGTTCTAGAATTTGCTCCTGCCTCTTTCACATCAGTATTACAGATTGTACTCTTTCATTGTGAGAAGTAGATTTCACTTTTCTTCCTTTTGCTGTAAGACTTATTTTTACAGGGCTAGATACTCCCTTTTGTTCTTTGCTGTACCCACTGTGTACAGGGGCAGGACAAACCTCTCCAGTCCCTCTTCTTCCAACCCCAAGGGTTTTCTATTATAATCTATTTGCAACCAAGTATTACTTAATAATCTGAGATGCTGAGAAAGTGAAGTTTATAAGATTTCCTCTTCTTTATACTAAACATCTCCCTCTGAAGAAGGCAGGGAATGAGTTTGTGATGTCCTTGTTGATATTGCTACAGCACTGGCGTTTGTGAACCTGAAGTGCACTAGGACAGAAAGGTTGTCCAGTTTATTTTTTGGTTTTTTTAGTACTTTAGCTTTCGGAGGTCTTTGCTGTAAAATATGATGGATTTATGAATGGAAACATATGTCATATGGAGTAACCTGCAAGTTTCTTCCTAGTGTGCATCAATTTCAGTCTTCAGAGAACTGCTTGCAGGAGCTGGCTTATGCTCTGTGCTATCCTGTCTTAGCTGAGGCTGTTGTGGATCTTGGTAATTTCTTGCAATAGCAGAGTTTATTTTGCGTGATATTTGTTTAAGTGTGTATTTGATTTTAGTGTTTGATGGATTATATTCTTGCATGGTTTAGAAAGGGTGTGTCATTTTCTTTTTACAGCTGAGAAACTAGAAATTAGATAGTGAATAGGTGGTTATTTTCTCCTGATACTTGAAACCACCAGTGCATTTATGACTGCCCTGAGATTTGAAATCACTCCATCATCCTTCTAGGCACATGGTACCAGTTTTTAATTTCTTTTTTTTCTTTTTTGAGTTAACATTGCTTTTGTTCCAGTGCAGTCAGGATTGTTTAGTAAATATTTATAGGATTAGAAGATGAATGAGTGAAGCAGGTAGTGAGGCAGGTAATTCGCAGTGAGATAGACAATGGGCACAAAAATTAGGGTTATAAAAGTAATAGAATTGCACAATGGTAATAAAATAAACTGTTGAGTTTACTTCAGAAATAGAAGCTCTACTTTATCCAAATGGGACCTGTATACATGATAGATGCAAAAATTGCTTCTAAAAGTCCTTTTTTGTTGAAAAAAGAATTTAGGATGCAGTGTTTTGAGTTCATTTCTGGAAAGAAAACTAAAGCATTAGAGACCTTTTAGAAATCAGCAACCCAGCACTTTTGGACAATGAAAGGTGGCAGAAACTTTGTAAGGGCAAATATGCACATGGCTTTGGCTACTGAGTCATGCATATTTCTAAGCTTTAACAGGATTAGTTTCATTCAAGCTGAGGGAAAAGGGCCATATGACCATTTTCAGCACTTCTGTTTACAATATAACAAAATATGTTTTCAACCCTTTGAATCAGAGATGTCTCCCAAACAAGTCCTGATAAGTTTTAAGAGCTTTATCAAAATATGCTTTTTGAGAAGGTGGCCAATGAAGTGAAGAGGTGTCTTTTCTTGCTTTTCTCTTCAAGGTTAAGTCATTGGGTCACATTTGGTATGCAAATCTTTTGTCATCCCTGTTCATGCATCTAGGATGCTTCTATTGAAATTGCAGTTTTCTAGTCCTTTTATCAGGAGCTTAAATATGTTTATATCTAAACTTTAATTTCCTGTTTTTCACTGTTCCCTTTTCTAAGAGCACACAATATTTGGCGCAGCCTGTTGACTCCGTCTCTGTTCTTTTTTTCGGAATCTATTCGCTTTAACAAATAGTGTGTCAGATTGATTTCGTTTTTTACTTCTTCCAGACTGGGAATCCTCTTTATCATGCTGTGTTCTAGTGGCTGTCAAAAAAAAAAAAAATTCCTGCTCTTCATATTGTCTTCCAGATGCATGGGTAATGTGCAATGGAGATCTTGACAGTTCATGGTTGACAAAGCTCATATGTTCAATGATGTAGCTGTTCTCGAAGTTGAGCTGTAATTTTGAGCACATAATCCTGTATGTTTCTTTTGAGCCAAGAGTTAGATGACATTGTGGTAGAAAATCAAACCAGCCACATGGAGTTCGTTTACTTTAACATTTCCAAATATACTACCCCAGAGTCTGTAACCTTAGGAACATTCAAGAAGCTTTATTACTGTGAAGAATTTCTTGTGGGCAAGTTGTGTCTGTGACCAAGTTGTTTAGCAGTGAGAGTTCTAATTTAATTGTTGTATTTTGTGCTTTTGCATTTCAATGACTGATTTGAATAGGGGAAGGAGGGTGTCTTTGGTTGTTTGGGTACATCTTCCAAAATACACTGTGGGAGATAGGCAGTGTTTTTGCTATGAGTGTATCCTGGTAGTTCTAGAATATATTTAGGTGGCCATGGGCCAAAACTTCAATGTTTAAACCTTGTAGCATAGACAACTCTTATTTTGGCATACCAGAAAACAGTTGGGAAAACAAGTGCTTAATTCTATTGTAATAAAGCTTAAACAGAATTAAAATTTTAAGTTTATATTCAGATTTCAGGGAGTTTCCTCATTATTTTGCTGTGAGCTGAAAATATCCTGATAGATTTCTAGTTAGTAATGTGTTTTACCAGCTTCTTTCCCATCCAGGCTATGGGAGAAAAACATTGCAACTTTGGATGTTCTGTATCGTCTGTGGGAAGAGTTGACCGAGATTCCTATATATGATAACCATTCTCTTGAGAATGGAAGGATTTGAGACTTGGGCACTTGTAGTCAAGCTTCTAGTCTTGAGTGAAAGACAAATAAATTTAACTACTGAAATCTTCCACTGTAGTATAATAGGATGAGACAGATGGAGAAGAAATGTAAATTCTCATGTGTCCTTATAGCTACTTTGCTTTTCATTTTGCTATTTGTATTTTCAAGTTTGCAGACTCATACACATGTTTAACTTGGGACATGTTTTTAAAATCTCTAGGTCTGTATCTAGCTATTTGTAACTTCTATGCTCTTTTTTTTTGCTTTCTTTGAAATAAGTATGGGCTTCAAGTCAAGCCTTTTAAAAATAATTTATTGGGTTTTTAAATCTTCTTAAATATAGAAAATTAAGGAAGGTTCCCTCTTGACCTTTTACTGCTTTCAGTCCTTCCCAGTAAATAATTGAGTCTTTATACATCCACGCAGATGTTACCAGCACTGAGATGTAAAAGCTTTCAAATGTACATTTCTGCAGCCCACAGGTGAATGGTGCTGACTTGCACACATCTGATTATTTGGCTGAGTTATCTGTATTAATGACATACTTTCAGAACTTGTTCTATGTATGAACACATACCCAAGAACAGTACAAGTTTTCAGTTTTCTGTCTTGACAGAGACTGCGTAGGATAACTCAAAAAATGCAGTTGCTTACCTCTTGTTGTCCCCCTAAACATGATTTCTTTCTCAATTGACTGCACTATCGTATTGAGCACTAGGTGTGGTTGAAAATTTATTAGCTGCCTTTGACAAGACAATGGAACATTTGCTGAATTAAGTATTATGAGTGGGGACAAAATAAACTACAATGGATAGTATCTTGTGTATGTGTTTATTTTGCAGATGACTGCAACATAAATTTATCACCTAACAGGTTCATGTTCACAAACATCAAGTCTTCAGGACAGGCAATATTTTCTGTAGAATTTGAATTTACATTTCAATGGAAGAGGAAAAAAGGGGGGAGGGTTAGTGTTTTTAAACTGTAGAAACAAAATTATCTACAATTCTGTCTTCAATCACTACACCAGAAAACCATTTTCCATTATGCTTTGCCAAAGGAGGGATGCATTGTCAACTAACTTGATCATAGAATGGTTTGAGTTGGAAGCGGTGTTAAGAGTCATCTAGATCCAACCCTCCTGGCATGGCTGGGATGTCACTCACTAGACCAGGTTGCTCAGGGTCATCCAACCTAGCCTTGAGCACTTCCAGGGATGGGGCATCCTGAAGCTCTCTGGGCAACCTGTTCCAGTGCCTCACCACCCTCAAAGAATTTCTTCCTAACATCTAATCGAAGCCTATTGTCTTTCAGTGTAAATCCATTGTCCCTTGTCCTATCACTTATCTGCCCATAAAAAGTCCCTCTCTCTCCTTTTTATAAGCCCCCTTAAGGTACTGGCAGGTCACAATGAGGTCTCCCTGAAGCTTTTTCTTCTCCAGGCTGAATAATCCCAGCTCTTAATCCGATATGATGGGGAATTATTTTTGTTTTGCTCTTTTTTTATTAGTTTCTCAACTGGTGAGAGAAAAACCAGGTTTTTTTTGGTTATGGCAACACAGGCTTGTGTGGATCTTAGAGATAAAATGGCATCCATTTCTAAGGTGGTTATATATTGGAAACATGTCTGATTTTCAAAGATGTAAATAGGGAGTACAGTTTCTAAAGGAAGTGTAAAGCTTAGAAAAGGATGCTATAAAGATACCAGATCATTTATGGACAAACTAGATAATCAGATTTCCTTGGAACAGGTGTTGTGTGCCCTTGTAACTCAGCTTAGCAAAGATAGGTTTTGGTTTTGTCACTTCTACAAAAACCGCTTCTGGTTTAATGCTTTAAATGCCTTTTTTTTTCTTTCTGTTTGTTTGTTTGTTTGGGGTTTTTTGTTTGTTTGTGTATTTTGCCTATAATGGAACTTTATATGTTACAGATTTGGTAGTGCTGTTTGTAATCTCTTTGCTCAACTAGATTTCAGGATTTTGTGTGATGGCTATGACCTGAAAGTACTATTCAGACAATGAATTAATATAACCCATAGAATGCTAGTGTTACTGGTATTTCTGAAGACTTGTGTTTATCAGGTTTTTTAATGCTGAGTCTTGACTGGATGAGAGTGGAGAGCGGGAACACTTTTTTCTTTTTATTAAATTCTGCTTCACCTACACACATTTTTAGAGAATCTTGTGGGGGTTTTTCATGTGGCAGCCTTATGCTCTTGCATCTTGTCTTTGCTTTGCATTTGGAGGGAGCTGGTTTATCCTCCCAACTAATTTTAATACTGATGCATCTATGTAGGTTTCTCTTTTTCTCTTGAGTCCTACTCTTTTTGCATTCTAGTGTTGCACTAAGTCAAAAGCCTGTTCAGAGGTCAGACGTATCACAACAGATTTGGCATCACCGCAGCTTAAAATAAGATGCCTCATGGATGTGCAGGTACAGCTCCTGTTGGCTGTGGTGGATATTTGCCCTATGCTGGGGTCAGCCTTGCAGAATCCTGGTTTTGTAAGGAATAGGGGAGGCTGGGTAACAATAGAGATTTTCTCTGGCTATTGCCAGGGTGAATAGCAAACTGTGTAGATAATAGGAAACAATTTCATGGGAACATAAGTCCTGTCATATTCAGTTTATGCAGAGAAGAAAATATTTAAAGGTGTAATATTTTATATATCTCTAATGCTTAAATGACTTATGTGGAAAAAAAAGTGCCTGTTTTATCTGTAGCTGTAACTTAAATTCATCCCTTAATTACCCAAGTCCAGACTGAGGGCAGGATTATCTCGTGATTATTATTATTCTTTTAATCTTTCACATAGATATTTTTGATGTTATTTTCATCAGCTAAATAAAGCTGCATCTCATGGGCCCATACATTGTTGGCATTTTTACTTTTAATGATGACGACTGGAGAAATATTTGTTACATAATTGCCTCTTGTCTATACTGTGTATTTTGATAACTGTCACTGAGAAGCTTTTCCAAATGTGATCTTTTTAAGTAAAAGAAAGGAATTGCTATGGCTTCTGGCAGCACTGTGCACCCTCCTAAACTGGAGAGGCAATGTATGCCAGTGTTCCCAATTCTGAGCAGCGCATTACAGTTTTTGAAACATAAATACACTGTTGTGTAACTGCAGCATCACTATAACCAGTTTCCCAGTCGTATGCTGTTTCTGGATTTATTTTTTTTACAACTGCAGAACCATTTTTTTTAATTTTTGATGAAAATGTAGCCTGGATATATAATACAGAAAGTTCAGTTTTCAGTAGAGAATACTGCTCCTAATTTATTTAAAAATCACATCCAAGGCTTTTAATATTTTATGTGTGAAGTAAGAATAGTATGTAATCTGGTTTGTGGGGTATCTGAGCTAAGCCATGTTAAGGAAAAACACTTTGAGGGGAGAGCCTTGTGAACATTGCCTAATTAAAAAAAAATTATTCAGAACCCTTCTGTGCCTTTCCCCTTGCTCCTAAATCATTTTCAAACGCTTCCAGCTCTCTGCCAAATAAACACATGCTGTAACTGCATGTCATCAGATTATATCCCGCTGGGAAGATTTCTCTCTCTCCAGCACCCCTTGATTCAGCAGCATGTGGTACCTTCCCAAATACATGCATGCATTTCTGGTGTAGCCCAGCTGCTGGTAGCTTGTGCTCAGGTTCTGGAAAGGCTCTGAGTTGAAGTATCCATGTGTATGCATCTGCGTGCGAGTGACCCATCGAAAACTGGCAGTCGTGGTACTACTGCTTTGAAAAAGCAGCCTTCTAGGATCAGTCTTTGTTCTACATCAGTGAAGATGCACATCAGTGGAGCTGCTTGGTAACTGGAGCTTTCACTTGACCAGTGCTGGGTTTCTTTTTACTTGCTTATTTCTTATTGCCATGTCATCTCCGGGAGGCACTGAGAACACTCAGAAGAATTCATGTAGGTGGAACTTTATTAACGTCTTTATTGTTTCTCAGCTTAATTTGCCAAGCTACTGTAAAATGCAAAATGAAATTAAAGTTAGCTTGATTAATTTCTCTACTGAAAATTTCTTACCACCATTGCCTGATTTGTAAAGGGTATGCAGTAAATGAGAGGTTAATTATCAACTTGATTTAGCAAATTTGAAAGAAATAGTGACTTAATGTATGTTTCATCAGGGCTTTTGTTTATTGCTTTGCTTTTGTCTGTCGCTTGGTATTTTTGTCAAGGTAATATTAATTGAAATTAGTAAAAGAATATAAATACAGAGATACCTTGTCAGCTAAAATTCAAGCAGGCTTGTCTAAGGGTGGGGTGATACCAGAGGATGAGAGGAGACAGAATTATTATCTGAAGATAAAACCCAGAATAAAAAAATAGAGCAGTGAATATATTAGTGTAGGTGCAGTCATACTAATTCTGAGTTTTCCTTTAGATAAATAAAATAATAAGTACATGATAAAGGTATGTTTTTTAATGAAGCAGTTACTGCTACTTACATCAATATGAGCCCCATAGATCATATAAAACAATGTTGTTAATAATGCAATCAATAAGGATTTTATGCTGTTAATTTGTAACTAATGATGCTTAGAACTGTGCATTACTTGAAGAAGAAACCAAATGTGGATTTCTACTCCGATTCTTTTTATGTTCTTTTATGTAACCACTGGAAGAGGATTTTTTTGGTTACCATTGCAGTGGATTTTTTTCCAGTTGATGTCCGGTACCAAAAAATAAGAGTAAATTGAAGTATTTGTTGTTTTCATAACCTGTTGGAGCATGCCTTTATCAGGGTTTGACCTATGAGTTGTAATTCTGACCATTAAATTTGCTATTCATGTTAAGTAATAATGTGAAGTTGAATATTTTGTTTTAAACAATTCAGCTGATATGGGGCAACTCTTTACATTTCTGTTGGTTGGAAATACTTGGTTTGTAAAAATAGTTGTTTTCCATAAATCTAGTCAGATCAGGTGATTGTTTACTTAAGGATGGCAGTATTTACCCTCTGTTCAGCTAAATGTGGTGTGACCACTTTGCACTCAAAATTGTCAGTGTTGCAAGCCATATATATACTACTAGTATAATCCATGTTGTATGCTTAACTACTTTGTGCATATTGACAGAAGTTGTCCTTCTTTACTTGTTCCTGTCTCCTGAAATTGAAGTGAAAGTCTGGAGAATTGGGACTGCAGCTGTGAGCATTTCTTTTTTTTTTTCCTTATTTGCAATCATGTCTTGGGCAGTAGAATAGCTATTTTGTGTATGGGGTGAAATTATATAAGAGTCAGGATATGAAACTGGAGAACAGTTCTGAAATGTGAGCCTGAGCAATATTACTCCAACTACTGCTGGGAAGAGGTGTAGGAGTAAGTAGAAGCTTTAATATGAACATTAATATTGGAAAGGTTAACACCTCTGTGGTAATCAGGATTATTCTATTTTTGTAATCACATTTTCTTCTATAGCTTGGTGGCAGAGAAAAAGTAGTGCAAAACTTAGATTTTTTTAATAATCCTTTTGCTCACCACCTATGTAGGCTGAGGTCAATAACAAATTAAGAAATACTCCTATACCTACTCTAACAAGATCAGATGTGGTTTTGGGGTGCTGAAAGACCAAGTGCTATAGGCTCTTGCTGCCTGTGGCTTTATCTTGGTGCAAATAAATTTTGGAAGTTTTATAATGACAGTATTCTTTCTTTAGGCATGCTGCTTCTATTTTATCTTAGAAATGTAACTCTAAGTGCAGACATTTCATCAGTTTGATTTGCAACTAAATAAATGTGCAGTAATAGATGATACATTTTTCTGTTTCTCCACATGGCATCATTTGTTTCTATGGTGGTGCTCTAAATAGGATACTATTCTGGTTCTTACAGTGTTCAAAAATAGTAGAATTGTTTTAAAAGCTGCAGTAGAAATAATTTATTCCTTCATAGCATGCCCTTACATAAATCTCAGCCCCGCCTTTCACAGCAGTGTCTTGTTAAACTACCTGTTTTAATGATGCAGATGGCTGGGGTGTGCATGTGAGCATGTAGGAATTCCAAATGCTTTTCTACTCCTTGTCAGTAAATGGAACAAAAATGTGAATATTCTGGTAAACGATTCTGACCATTTTATTTGAGCGTTACGTATGCCATGTGAAATTGTATCAAGGCATTGGAGCTGAAACTGAACAAACATAAGTCTTCGGTATTTGTAGCTAGTGTGGCCTCCTTTTTTTGTGGTGTATTTGCTTTTACAAGTGAAATAATATTCTTTTGCAAAATGGCATTGAATAATCAAAATAATTGAATACTTTAAAAGTGAGACATCTAAAAAAACCCCGTAAAATATTTTTGCATGTATGTGATATTTCTAAATCGCTTATCGCTAGTAGAATATGTGAGTTAAGGCCAAAAGAGGTTAAGAGGCAGTTTTGACTAACTGAACACATTGTTTCATTTTTAATCACTTGGGTTACTCTCTGGATTAGGGTGAAATAAGAATCTTGTGGAGATGTCATTCAGCCCTTTTTTTCCTTCTATGTAGAAGGCAGCTAGTGCTATTTTGATGTTGCATAAATGAGACTTGATCAAAACGTAGTTGGCTGTTTCTCGTTTTAAATCAAACGGGAGCGGTGCCATTTATAGGAATAAGTTTCTGGCGTAATTAGATGATTACGTAATCACTCCAGACCTTGCACACCAGCATTTCTATTGGCTCAGAAGGGTTTTCCCTTCATCATAATCTTAAATCCTCATAGGTTTTTTTCTCTTTTCTCTGGTTATTGAACATTAAACTGAAAACCCACACTTCATGGAGAAGTCGTACTGAAACCCACCCAATGTGTTTTCAGTTATCTTGTGCATTCCCATGGGTAGGAAATGAAACTGGTGGTACTTTAGAAGCTTGGGTTTTGTGGCTCACCAGCGACATGGGAATTGCAGTTTTGCAGACAAAACTGTCCTACGACTTAATATAGGTGTAATGTGATTTTGAATATTTTTTTACAGTCATTTTAACCACACAATGGAATTAGAAGGGTGGGGTTTTTACATTTCCTTTAAAGAACACTGGTTAGCTGTCCATGCAGTTAGTCTCAGGTGCAGGGTAGTTTGTGGCACTTGCTGGTGAGCAGGATCCTCAAGAAGGGTCTGCGGCTTCGAATTCTGCCTCCACAAACCTGTGTTACTGGAAGTCTATCCATGTTACAGGTTTGGATGACATATGTATTTTCCCTTTTTGCTTGTTGGTACATATTTAGAGGGTTGTGTTGCCAGTCATTTAGTATCTGGTTCTCATCACAACCAAACTTGATTTGGATGCAAAACTGTGGAAAGGCTGACAGAATAGAAAGCCAAGTCCCTGATTTTTCAGCACGTTTCTGGAACCATAACTGATATGCAAATGTCCACTAGTTGCAGGATAGGAAGAAGTCTGGCAGAGGTGCTTCTCTCTCTCTCTCATGCTCTGTCCTTGCATAGAGTTCAAGATGCTTTTGTACCAGTAAAGATTTCTCCTACATATTAGTGATTACTGTCTAATGAAATTCACAAAGTGAAAATTGATTTCGTATATGAAGGAATTATGGGCTAACTTTACAACAGAAGAGAAAATAGAAAAGGTTTTACCTAATGCAGACCAAAGAAAAAAATATATTTTAAGTCATATCTCGTATAAATTTGGAACTTTTAGGATTTCAGAGACGAAAGAAATTCAGATATTTTAGAGTGTTGTAAAATACAAGACAATGTCTAAAGGTATTTTGAATGTGTTATTATAAATGTCATGGATGAATTTCAGACAAGCCAGTAATTCTTAATATATATAGTCCTCATTACAATCCTTGGAAGCTCAAGATTTCAGCTGATGAGATAATTATAAGACAACATTTTCATTTTACAATACTTTTAAAATAGAGGGTTTTTAATTGCTACTATGAGTACTACAGCAGTTTTAACATGTATACTGCTCCTTTTTGAATGAAAAAAGCAGTCCAGTATGCTTCTGTAAGCAAAGTGTTCTTTAATTATGATTCTTATGCTTAGATACATGTTATACATATATGACTCTGTAGCATTAGTCATTTAGGAATTTAATATATTTAATATATTAGTTCAGTTTTAACTTGGATATTCTGTATTTTGTTCAGGCAGCAGCACAAATCTGAAGGTTAAGTGTTGAGAACAGGTGACCCTTATAGCAGTAAAACATGCAGAAAACAATAATTTTTTACAATTTTGTCCTCTGGTAGTTAATAGCAAACCAAAAAGTTCTTCAAGTGGCAGGTTATTGAGTGAAAATTATTTCAGAGGAAAACAATCTGTTATGAAGTCACATTCAAGAAATGAACTATTAGGATTAATTCAGCTGTGAACAGGGTAAATAGCATGTGGGGATGGATCAGTCATGGGATTTCCAGTGGGCAGCTGCAAATGAGATGTTAGACAAACGATTGAGTTATAAGAAACGAGCTTATTTCACAAGATGCTAGGAGAGCTTGGCTTGCTTGATGAAGCAGGAGGGTGTGGAGACTTCTACAGGTAAACATGTTGAAGGAATTTGCATCATCTACAGGTAAACATGTTGAAGGAATTGGCATCAGAAAAAGAAAAAGTCCTGAAAGGCCGTTGTGTGTTGGGCTGAGGTTGTTTGGGGGTTTGTTTTATAGTAATTAATATGCCTCTGGCTAACTGTTAATTGTGTTATACTCTTCTAGTATTAATTCAGCAAAGAGGCTTTCTTAAATCCTATAAGCACTGAAATTACTGTCTGCCTATGTTGTGATGCTGCTCAATTTTTTATTTTGTCTAGCATCAGTTGTTTTCTGCCCTACCATAGTCATCAAATTACTGGGGAAGAGGAACATAGGAGTATTTGAGCAGCTTCTACTGAAGTCTGTTGGGCAGGAAAGTTTCTTTCGTAAGCTGTTGGTTTTCTGATTCTTGAAATCTGCTTCTCTTCTGTCTACAGAGGGTGAGAATCAATAGCTCTGTAGTATAAATTTAGTCATTGATGACTAACCTGAAACTTTGTTACATAAATGTCAATTTTGCCATATTCTGTTAATTGGATCTCTGTTCCAGTGATGTCCTCACTCATCATCCGTAGTTGCTATTTTGATATATGGCAATATGGCATCTCTCTGCTGGCAGAGGCTTCTGTAAAGAGTTCTGTATAAAGCCACAAGATTGTACATAACCATTAACTTTGTTCAAAAGGACAAGTCCGAGAGAAGCATCATAAAAGTTTTTGCTTTTATCATTGCCAGAAGTCTTAACCACATCTCAAATTCCAAACCCTGTTTGGATTCCTTCACAGAAGACAGAAGCTCCAAATACCACTAACTAATTTTAAAATGCAGTGGCTTCAGACTTAGTCTGGTCAGTCCTGTGATGAATATGCGTGCTCTTTCATGTTCTAAGCATAGAGGACAGGTTAAAATTTAGCAAAAATATGTTTGATCTTTTTTCATTTCCCTTAAGACTTATGTTTAAAGACATCACTGTTTGCTAGGATTGCCTGTTTGCCATGGACAAATATATGCTGGTTTCCCCTTGGTTTCCAGTTCCATGCAGTACATGATATTTTCTCAGTTTTATGGTTTACTGAGTTCTGTGGAAAGTGTTAGATAACCTGCGTAAACATGAAGTTTCTTTTTCTTTAAGTTGCTGACTTCCCTCTGCGTTTGTAAAGGGAGCATTAGTGGCCATCAGTGTGATCTCTTATGTCATGACCTAAAAAGAAAATTTAAAAAGCTGCATTCCCTCCCTTGCAGAGTCCTGGATGATTGCCAGAAGTTCGCATTAAAGCCCACAAGCAGTGGTACTAGGACAGTTTTTGCCTTAAAAGATAGGTGGAGTTACATGCGGATGACCGAGCTATCATCTCTAGCAGGATGGAGACAGATTTGCTCTGACAATATAATGCTCTTTGCAAGCTTCTATTTTAAGAATTCTTTGCGTTGTGACTTTTTTTAAGACTATATTGAGCAAGTATTTTGTTTCTCTTAAGAGTCTTGCACTTCAGAAGACTCCAAGTTCATACTGACATTGTTAAATTCTGCAAGCCATAAAGTGCATCTAACTAGAGAAGTACTCTCCAGAGTACTTCTAAACATAGCTCTTTCATGTTTTATTGTTCAGCTACTTCATAGTGTTCTTTTGTACTCTTACCGCTTGGCTAGGTGCAACCCAGCCTGTGAAACACCTGAGAACTGATTTACTGCAGGACTTCCTATTTCATCTCTCTACAAAAGTCATGGAGTGATCTGTGAAGTCTTGAGTTCTGCATGCATCTTCAGGATGAGTGCAGGAGGGGCAGTGCAAGTGCAAATGGCACATCTCTGTGCTGCTTTACTTGGCAGGCCTTGGATCTGACCTCCAGATCTCTTCTTGAGTGAGAAGGTAGCTCAGTTTCTGGGCTCTGACAGTTATTCTCTGAGCATTGAAACAAAGATATCATTTGTAATGACGGAGTAGTTGAGTAGCTTGTATTTTGGGAGACAGGGAAGGAGTGCTATTAATTTGCTGTGTCAGTTTATATAACCTTGGTGACTCAGTGGATGCGCACTATGCTTCCAGTACTGCTGATTTAACTACTTGACTGCTGCCTTTCTCTCAAATCTGTCAAGTCTGTTCCTGTAGGTTAGTAAAGGGTGAAATCTGTTTAACTATCTAGGACTTTTAAAGAGTATTTAAAATAAAAGTAAACGTGGAATTTAAATGAGACATTGAAGTCTCACTTTAAATGTGAACAGAACTCACACTCTCCTGATCTGCTCATAAGGGGTATTTTTCCAAATAGAGAATCATCAGATGTGACCTATATTATGATAGGCTGTTTCACTGTAAATACATGTTCTTCATTTTACGTGTGGGTTTAAGAATAATATTTCTGGTTTTAATTTCTATGTACATTACAATGCATGCATGGTTATAAAATGAAGTATATTTTGGGCTTTTTTATGACATTTTTCCCCCGAGGCTGAGTATCAACGTTTGATTTACTATTTAGAAAGCATTAGACTGGTGTTAGAAAAAGCAGGCCATCGGGCTTTAATGCTGATGTGATTACAGTTTTCACTTTAAAAAATGGATTACAATAGCAGTATGCAAGTATATAATTTCTGACCTATTTTGAATGGTAAATAGAAGCTGCTACCTTGCAAACTCCTTCAGCAAAATGTAATTCATTCTAGCCCTCTAATAGTTAGGGTGTTCATATGTGAAATTATTTGTAATACATTGAGTACAATGCATTTGTACTTATGTGTGCACTTACGCATTTATCTTTATTAAAATTTATTTGGGGGTTTGCATGTCTATAGTGATTTTAATATATCAAATTAATTTCTAATAATAAGCTAATGATAAGTATATACATACCTATTTTAGTCAAACCAGATAAGTGCTATAAAAAAAAATGTTGTTCTGAATATATAGAGATAGACTAGCATTTTACAGGGAACCTGATGGTTTGGATTTTTTATTGAAAGACAGAAATTAATTCATGTTTCATGAAAATCTAGAATCTTGTTTATAATTTATGGTTGGCTGTAAAGAACTTATTGCTTTCTTGAATAATGCACAATATTCACACACACTGCATAGAACACACTATCAAGAAATAGTGTGACCAGCAGGACTAGGGCAGTGATCATCCCCTGAACTCAGCACTGGTGGGACTGCACCTCATATCATGTGTTCAGTTTTGGGCCCCTCCCTACATGACATGTAGGTGCTGGAGCATGTCCAGAGAATGGCAATGGAGCTGGTGAAGGGTCTGGAGCAGAAGTCCAGTGAGGAGAGGCTGAGGGAGGTTGGGAGTGTTTAGCCTGGAGAAAAGGAGCTACTGAGGGGACCTTATCACTCTCTACAACTACCTGAAAAGAAGTTGTGGTGAGGTGGGTGTCAGTTTCTATTCCCAGGTAACAAGTGACAAGGACAAAAGGAAATGGCCTGAAGTTGTACCAGGGAAGGTTTATATTGGATATTAGGAAAAATTTCTTCATGGAAAGGGTTGTCAAGCATTGGAACAGACTGCCCAGGGAAGTGGTGGAGTCATCGTCCACACATTTTTGAATGCATCTCTAGACGCATTTAAAAACATGGATATGGCACTTGAGGACATGGTCTGGTGATGAACATGGTGCTGGGTTGATGGTTGGAATTGTCGATCTTAAAGTCTTTTCCATTTCTATGATTTCCTGTTTACCAGTTTTACTTTGAAAATGCAGTATTGATGTATTATCAACTCTCAGTGCTTTTTTCTCTTCCTTCTTGACCGAGATTTTAGGCACTTTAGATCTGTCTCTGTGTGATGCAGCCACTGTTTGATGTTGGTAATGTATTTACTGTATCTATAAACACATGTATTGTCAGGGGAACTTGTTTAATACATAAGGCACAGATGAAAAATAGTTTAAAAGGAATAATATCAGCAAGCATGTTTCCAAATAGGAGGATTTTCAACCAAATTTCTACAGTTTTCTAGAGCATGAAATTATAGTAATGGTGTTATTTTGATTCCATGTGCAAGCTTCAGTTCTCATTAGCCTTGGATAGTCACTATTATAAACAGATTTAATAGTTTGTAGGAGAATCACAGTAGACTGAAGTTCAGCACTTCCTGAACACCTTGGCGTAGCATTCATTAATTCCTGGAGAGAAAACACTTATACCAACAGAACAGGAATATTCTCACAGTGTTTCTTGGTTGATTCCCACCCCCACCTCAAGCTTTGTCCATAATTTCAGGTATGTTCAGGCCCCGATACTGAGGGTCATGCATTTACCAGACCCTGATGTGTTTGTCTTGGAAGACCTCACAGTCACTATTTTTCATGTTCCACAGGTTTGTTGCTACCCAAGCCCCCAGACAGATTAGATAGTTGTGTTAGTCTTGCAAGGAGTTTTTTCTTTAAATGCTCTTCATTTATCTCACTTTGCCTCATTTGTGTTTTAAAAGGCATCACAAAGTCTGAGCATCAAATGTTTAGATCCTTTAATATTGTTTGTACCCCACTTTCATTAAATTTAATCTTTAATGTAGAAACTAAAATTTTGGTCTTCATGACTATGAACAAAATCTTCCCTGTGTGAAGCTGGTGAAATTGAATGTGCTGTCATCTGTTGGAGTCTACAGCAGCAGCAGAGATGAGAAATATTCTGCCTCAATCTCTGTTGAAAGCTTAAATCTTAAACTTCATCATTTTATTTCTGTGTTAGTATCAAATAAAAGTACTTTTGGTTGCTCTAAAAGGAGGCAGCAAATCTCTTTGCCCATGGAAACTGGATGCTGTTGGGACTGACAAAGCAGATGTATGATGACGGGAAGAAAGAGAAGGAAACAGGGCAGATACAATGGTGGCCTGAAGGCAATGTTTTCCCACTGTCATGCCAAATGTGTTGTGAACAAATAATTCATATTTAATAAAGGTCATATTGTGTTCTAATGATACCTTTCTCTAAAATTAGTTGTTCAGATTTTGAAAGGCACATTATTCAAGCTTAGATACGAAAGTGGGAAAATTGGAAACTGAGTATGATCAGTACACTTACAGAGTACTGATATAGTGTGTATATATATATATATACATACACATATATATAGCTTATAGTTTATCCTAATGCTTCAAAAATTAGCAGTTCTACTTTATTTTTCAGAATCACTATGCAGTTCTGTAGGGGCTCTTGGAATTGGTCCAGGTGTGAGTGGCTATACTTGTTGTAGAGGTACAGTGCGTGATTGTCGTTGCTAAAGAAAATGATACCTAGGGCAGAAAAGGTGCTGTTCAGAGAAATAGAGTAATAGTTAGGAAATTTTAATTGGTTCAAAAATCAACTGTATGTATTCCCCATGCAGGAAATGTGCATGCATTTTGTGAGTTAAAAGTACTTGTGACTAATTACTGCTAAAATATTCTGAGGAACAAAATTTAAAATTAGGTTAGTAAGGCCTTATACATATTCAGGAGATAAGGAAAATATTATAAAGTAAGTATTCCATATTTTTAATTGGCCTAAAGGTGAATTTTTATAAAGTGCAGACAAATTGCAGAAGTTGATTGACAAACAGATGTTGGGGAAATTAATTCCTCATTTTATAGTGTATTACAGCACAGGCACAAGTAAGTGTTTGCTGTCCCAAGATGTGGCAGGAGATGCTGGAGACTAGTGTGGTATCCATGTGCTAGAAATAAGAAGGTGAGGGAAAAGGGTGAGGGAGAGTTTTCATATAGCTGTGTATGTTGAAAGGAATGATCTCACAGGAAGTGTATTTTACAGGTTTCACAGTCCTAATTACACTGACTTCCCTCTTCAGTCAGCCTCTTTCCTTGTTCCCTTCCCCCTTGCAAGTGCTTTTATCAGCTTCCTGAATTTCTGCTTTTTATTCACTTCTCACTGTCACTTTGATGTCTGTGCATCCTTTAGGTGGATTTTCTTTGTTTGCTCGAATAAGATACTGTATCCTAGGTGTCATCTGTCAGTTCGTTTTTAGCGTAGGCATAGGGTTTAGTCATTGATGGTCACGCAGTATGTGCTTTCTCACTCAATTGCAATTGTTCTGTCAGCCTCTTGGTTTTTTGTCTGGCAGAATAGCTTCAGTAGGGTCTATTTCTGATTTTATTGTTGTGGCTTTTTGTTCTTGGTGTTTGGTTTCAACAAGGCAAAGCCTTCTCTGCCTCTGTTTTAAATTTCTTTCTCCTGGTTGTTACTGTTTTTCTCCCCACAACCTGTACCAGAGTGGAGAAATCCAGAATGAAGGGTCGTATCTCATTTATTATCTCTTTTTGGCAATGTGCATTGTCAGTTGCCCTTCCCCTCTGCTGCTCCCCCATCTTAATTTCTCTTCCTTTGTATCTCCTTTCCTTTCATATTTCTCTCTTTAGTGCTCCACTGATGCATTAGTAACATCACACATCTGTTCCATCCTCTCCCTAGTTTGCTGCATGGGTGTCTCTCTTTTTGTTACATATATATTCATTGAGATGTTGGGTTAAGCAACTGATAGGCCTAGTAAATTTGGTACTGTTTTAGTGATAATGATTCCTCCTAATAAAAAGCAAGTGTAGAACTGTGAATGGCAAATAAGGAAAATCCTTAGCTATTAATTACACTCATTTAGAAAGAATACAAGTAATGTGGTTAGTTAGCCAGTGAAACTTGTCTAGCTGTATTTAATCCTAATAAATTAATCTAGTAATCTCAATTATCTAAAGTAACCTATTAACCTAAATAAAAAGGTATTAATATCTTAGATCTTGCACACATGAGAAAAGACCTGCTAGTTTTTCTACAGTATGTTTAAACCAGCCTATTATGGTACTTGAAAAATTAATGATGTGGTCATTTAAATAAGTTTGATTAGAGTAACAAACTTTGTACATTAATTTTTATGTTACTGCAAGCTAAACCAATATGAGCACAAGTTTAAAATTACACTGTTGCTTCATGCCTAATGCATGGTTGAATTAATGGGTAAATGACAAATAGAGTTTTGAGTGAAC
This sequence comes from Acanthisitta chloris, assembly GCF_000695815.1. Lineage (NCBI taxonomy): Eukaryota > Metazoa > Chordata > Aves > Passeriformes > Acanthisittidae > Acanthisitta > Acanthisitta chloris. Next base: position 68,472 of record NW_008652079.1, on the reverse strand, counting down.
CTGGTTGCTGTTCCAGCTTTAGCTGGACCCAACAATATAGTGGCTGTTGGTTTTACACCTGATGACAATTCTATGCCTGCTTCAGGAGGACAGATGATGGCTGATCCTCTATAAAAACAAACACCTTCAGAACTGTTTGGTCTAGAAGAATTATTTTTGTTTCCAGGCACCAGTGCTTCCTTAGTGTGGCAGGGCCAGTTTGATCTAGCACCATAAAATCAGGTTTATCATTTGGGTGAGTGATGGTCTGCCTTGACTTTGCCAGCATTGATACACCAATTTAGTCTGGTTGTCTTTAATGACAAAGCATGGTAAAACTTGAATGTCAGAGGGAAAAATTGAAAATTACTCATGTTTTGACCTGGTAGCTTCCCTTCTTATTATTAGTAAATATTGGCTACCATATGAAATCCTAGAGTATTCAAAGCATGAGACATTCCTCTGGGTTGAACAAAACAAAGTGAACCCAGCCACCCACTCTGCTGTTGTAGGTTACAGACTGTAAGGAGAGTAGGGGTTTGGGTTTTTTCCCATCTGCCTGTGTTGTATGTTTTGTTTCTCACGGTTTGTCCTTAAATCCTTTAAAAAGCAAATAGACATGTCAAAGTTGCAGAAACTGTACTGAACTAGAAGTAAAAATATGGAAGGGCTTTGACACTATATATAAAGATGACCTTTATTCTACCACCGGTGTCTATAAAGCTGCAAGTTTGAACAGTTTAGAGCAATTCTGCTAGAATGCATCTGCCAGACAGCACACAAATAAGTCAGCAAGCCAGTGGGAGCAGATCATCTGTAAAGACTCGTTTTTTTGTTTTCTTCAAGAAGATTTCAAAATTCTTGTTGATAAACTTTAAAGATTTTTATTCTTACAATTGGGCTGTTTAAAGATAGCTAGTATTTTGCAAGCTGGAAGCTTTGCCAGGGCTGCTTTTTTTCTTATGGTCTGTTGTTTCTGAGCAATAGACCATTTAATATTCTGTTAAAAATGAAGAACCTTTGGGTATATGAAAACTAGATATATGGAAAAAAGCTTAAAAGGTTTCATTAAAAATTTAAAACTCAATATCCTTTCTTTAGAACTGGCAGATTGAATATTGCCTTACCTTTGAATCATGATCCACGTCCTAACTAAAGCTGGTTTTCACACAAGCCAATTTATTTTTAAAAATAAAAATGGTCAGTGGGAAAAACACAGTGTATATTTCTGCACTTACCATCAGGTGCCCTGTTTTTTGTTATAGAATGCTTTTCCATAGAAGAAAATGAGGAATTTGAACTCTGAAAATTTAGTCATACATTCTGAAAATGCTGCTTTATGCTCACCCACATTTTTCTGTTTGAACTGTGGTACAATTTTTGTTTTGGTTGTTTTCCTTTTGTTGTGCCTGTGTAGTTACTACTGTCCAGTTGGCTGAATTTAAAAGCAGCCCATTAATTGAAAAACACTTTTATAAGAGGCTATTATAATGTGGCTTGAAGAGATCTGTCTTACAGTATTATAAAAAGTATGGAGAAGACATGCCATTGCTAATGTTGCAAATTAGCTCTACTAGCAAATTAGCACTGGTACGTGTTCTTTTTTTTTTTTTTTTCAGAAGAATGGTGGCATCTTTGATTTGCATTTGAGAATAAATATGGATTTTAAAAATAAGCTGGCCTGTCATAACTGATACTCTATGTTTAATGAATATGCAGGACTGCATGTATTTTAAAATTCCTCAGCTGGTAACACATCTCTAATAGCTGTCTGTTAGCAATTCACTCCCCTCATGTTTGGATGCTCTTGGATGCTGGTTTGTTAGAATGAATGGTAATTCAGATCTAGTTTTGCTAATCATATCAAACAAAAGTGTTTACTCACCACTAGGATTTCTAAAGATAGTCTGTAGTGTGATTCACTTGGGACATTAACTAAATCATGTTGAATTGAACTAGATTTGTAATCTAATGGTTCTTTTTCTAAAATTCTAAGATAGGAACCCAGCAATAATAGGATGGATGGACAGCATATTTTTTTTTAACTTGTATTGGAGAAGTTGTTTTGACAGAAATGGAAGAGGAAATAGACAAAGTTGTCAAGAAAAAATAAATACTTCAAGTATGCTGTGTGTGTTACTGGTATAATGATTGGCTTATGGTCCTTTTAAAATATACATATGAAAGTATGACATTGTAAATAAACAAGGCTTCTACTTGAGGGAGAGTGATTTCATTGGTGGTCCTGCAGTTCTGACTATGTGAATGTTTAGGTTTAGTTTGTACAGTTTCTCACCTGTTATAATTAGGTTAAAATAGAAAGAAATTGCAAATTACAAGTCCAGAGGAGGGCCACCAAGATTAGAAGGATGAAACACCTCTCTTACGAGGAGAAGATAAGAGAATTGGGATTGTTCAGGCTACAAAAGATAGAGCTTCAGTGTGACCTGATTGAGGCCTTCCAGTACCTGGAGGGACCCTACAAGAAAGATGGAGAGGAACTTTTTACAAGGACATGTAGTGACAGGACAAGGGGCAATGGCTTTAAACTGAAAGAGAGATTAGATATTGCTGTGAGGGTGGT
>NW_008652079.1:46599-65781 GCF_000695815.1 Acanthisitta chloris | reverse complement strand
GGGGCTCTGAGCAACCTGATCTAGTGGAAGGGTGTCCCTACTCATGGCAAAACAAAATCCCTCCTCAAATCTAAAATATGTCACTGTCAATAAAAAGTAAGTCATATTAGATTGAACCATACTCAGACGGTGAATCTGCAGCTCATTTCTTTTGGCTCTGAAGCCTGTAGGACTGTTTGATGGGCTCTACCCCTCCCTCTGCACAGGGAGTATAAATTGCATGTTCAATCAGAAAGCTGGTTATTTTGAAAACAGTCTATGGAATAAAATGCTCATTTTGTTTTAGTTATTAAGAAATAAGATAATTTGTTCACTTTCAGTTTTTTGAGGCAAGACTTAGTTAAGCACTGAATGGTATTGTTCTGCTGGCCTGTGTATCTGAAGATGGTTATGGTTTGGGCAAAGAACAGTTTCACTGAAGCAAGAGTTTGAAGCTTGCTGTTATTCTTGAGGACAAGTAAAAGCTGATACCTGCCAACTGATTTGCCATGTTGAGGAAACCATGTTTTCAACATGTGCACAATGTGTTGTGACAGCAAAACAGTATCTCATAATTAATTTATGTGTCTACACATGAACATAGTTTGATCTAGAAGGCAAATAGCTCAGAGTTGTGCAAAGGTTAAGATTAGCACTATTCTTGTAGTGGCCAAAGCCATTTGCCTGCCTTTGAAAGCCTTCTAATTCCAAAGAGAAGGTGGTTATCTTTTTGGAATGGAAAATAGTCATTAAATTGTTCAATAGATCAATTTGTACTTAGATGATGGGATGTTATTAATCTTATTTGGGACAGTTTCATAGGCCTTTGGAAACCTGAATAGAATACAGCAATGCCGTGGTTCTGTTTAAGTACTTCGGGTCAAGATTTGCTATCAATTAGTTTTTCCATTTGAAAATGAGTATTTTTGAGGTAAGATAAAAAGCAGTAATTGGAGAGCATATGCATTAAATACTGCATTTCATGACAGTAGAATAGTGCTGAGTCATTTGAATGGTTTTCAGGTACAATTTCTGTAACAGTGGAATTTTTAGTTGTCTGTGGCCAGATTTTAAAGCTACATTGTCTTCACATACAAGCTTATATGTACTGAAGATACATGTGACATTGTCAGGTTTATTTATAGTGGAAATACACACTTTGCAGCTCACTAACTGAATTATTGTTCTTAGATATTGCAAATGGTGGATTTATAGGGAGGCGGAAAGCAAGCATGTGAGCTCAGATTCCTGCCATTTTGGTTTTGACTTTTTACGTTAGGGAGGTTCAGCTTAATGTTGTCCTTCCCTTGTCACCTTTTCTTCTCTTTCAGTTGGATAGAAATCTGACTAAAGGAGGAACTGGGGAGTTAGAAGACCCTCTTCCTAATAGAGCCTGTCCTGGTGCAAGTTGAGGAGGATTTGTGGTACTCACAACCCACTGAAGTCACATTGCTAAATCCTGACTTCTAGAAAGACAGATACTGTCATTAGTGTTCTTGGGACCATAAATGAAATTGAACCAGGAAAATGGTGGACTGTAGATTTGTTAACCCAGAAGTAGTCAAGTATGGGCCTGAAGGAGAGAATCCCTCCCCAAGCTTTTGCTGTAGCATTACCATATTTGGCACAGCAGAAGGTAGGGAAGTACTGAAGAAAGTGTGGAAAAAAAGACACTCCTAATGTGCTGTAGAACAATATATCCATGGTGATTTTGGGTATAGTTGAAACCAGTTACAATGGCCACAAAGTGGCCAAGAGGACTGGAGCACCTCCGATACAAAGACAGGCTGAGAAAGTTGGGACTGTTTAGCCTAGAGAAAAGAAGGTTGGATGGAGACCTCATAGCAACCTTCCAGTTTAAAGCTGGAGAGGTACTCTTCATCAGGAACTATAGTGGTAGGCCAAGGAGTAATGGCTACAAACTGAAAGAGGGAAAACTGAAGCTAGGTATTAGGAAGGAATTCTTTACTGTGAGGGTGGTGAAATCCTGGCACAGGTTGCCCAGGGAGGTAGTGGATGTCCCAACCCTGGCAGTGTTCAAAGCCAGGTTGGATGAAGCCTTGCACAACCTGGTCTAGTGGGGAGGTGTCCCTGCCCATGGCAGGGGGAGTTGGGACTAGGTGATCTGTAAGATCCATTCCAGCCCTTAACAATGAATGTATGATTCTGTGAATTAAAATGATTCTAAAGTTGTTCCTGTTTACTACATTTACAGGCATGAAAATGTGTCTGCTTGTAAAATTTTAAAAAAAAACAAAACCAAGAAATAGGCAAATACACTCAGGTTTTGGTATGTTTTTAATGATAAATATGATGGCCAAAAGCATTCTTACTGTTTCTGTACCACAGCATAGCTAGTTCTAAAACAAGGGTCCATTATGCTGCTATGGACCACCTTGCAGAGCAGTCCTCAGCCTGGTTTATTTTTAAACTTGCAGAGAATAGAGAAAGGTGAAAGCAATCTAAAGAATCCAATGTGCTGTATAGCTGCTGTGCAGCATCATCTCTGTTGTCTTGCAGAAAAATGTACAGTGGTGCAAGGCATGGTTTAAGCTTATATATATAACTTTGGGTGCTTGAGGTTTGTCTGAACCCCTAAATTAGTTACAGTGTGGTCTGTATCAAGCTGTTTAAAAACTCAAAGCAACCCAGACTGGGTGGGTTCTGTCTGTAGTTCAGGTGTATTTTCATCTGCAGTAGCAGGCCAGTGGTCTGCCTGAGAAAGGTCTCGTCATACTTTTCAAGGCTTTAAAAAGTGGGAGAGAGCTGAAGAAAACTGTGAAAGTGAAATAAATGTAAATGTATTATTAACCTTTTGTTTAGCTGACCTAAAAGATCCTAATTCTGTCAAGCTCTACCAGTTTTTTCACACACTGTGAGGCATGTGATTATTTGGGATTTTAAATTTTTTTTTAAAATCCTAGATGTATTTATGTTTTTGGAATTCAATTCGTGCATTTGCTCTTTGGTGGAGCATATTTTTAGTATCTCTTAATTATGATGATTTCCTGGTACCCAGATAAAGTTTGGAGTTACGTGGAAACCTTTTCCCAAGCTTATGTTTCCTGCTGCATTGGTCGGAAGCTGCCTCTTCCTCCAGGTGCTGCTTTAGCAACTGGAATCTTGGCATACACAGGCAGCAATTTTCCGTGGTTTATTTTGGTATTTATTTAAGCTTATTATTTTTTTTTCCTAAGGATCTCAAGTAAGCAATTGGTTTGTTTAGAGAGAATTTCCAGGGTAAGTCAAATTGTTGAAACTGCTTATTGGGCAACTTAAAAAATAATTTCTCTGCACTAGTGAAACCTCTGCTTTTCCTCTTGACTAGATTACTTGTGGGCTAATTAGAGTTTTCATATTCTGATGCAATCTGTAAAAGCACTAGTTAGAAATTATCAAGGAGTACAGACAGTCATTTTTAATGACTGATCTTTTAAATTAGAAAATAATAGAAATAATGTTGATGATTTTAGTAAAATATCGTTTTGTGAAAATTCAGACTTGTGGAAGTTGTCAGACAATAAATCTCATTTGGAGCAATGTATATTTTTCCAACAGAGGTGATCATTCTGTCACTGAGTGAAATCCTGACTTCACATTCTAACGAATCAGAACTTAATTTTTTTAATTTGCAGTTATTTGAATATATCTTTAGTAAAAACAAATTGCTTTGTAAAGAGACTCTTAATTAAGAGTTTAAAAGCAGTTAGGTCTTGTAGTTTTCACTTGGTTTTCCTTTCGGTCCTACTTGGGAGAAAGGCTGTGCACCGAGGTCACTTACTCTATTTTTTCTCCCCAAGTTTTGCCAACATTCTGTCCCCACTTGTCAGCAAAGCATAGTGCAAGAGTGCTCTGAACCTCCTCCCTCATAGTATCAAAATGTGTTCTACATTCTGTCAAGAATAATTTAAACATTTTTGAGAAAAACTGCGTTCTTTGAAGCACTCTCTGGTGTCTTGTCTTGCTTTGATATTTTTACTTGAAAGGCTCTATAATGAGGCAGTTGCAAGTATAAGTTGCTAAGTCATAATGCACTTGAAAAGCTACTTGGCTCTCTGTCTTCTTCTGTTGTCTGTCTTTGACTTTATAGTTCTGATTTTTGGAGGTTTTTGGTTGTTCAGCGAAGAGTCAGCTTACTGATAGGTTTCGACAATCTCACACAGTATTCTTGTAGCCAAATTATGATGTTACAGTTTGGGTGGATGGGCAGCAAGATGATAAGTAACCGGTTGGGTTGGAGTGTGGCAGTTTGTGTCACACCTTACCTGAAGGCTGATGACAAGCAGCATGCTGCTCTGTCCCAGAGAAGGTGATGGAGGGCATTCGCACCAAGCGAAGTTGGCACCAGCTCTGCAGAAAGGCCCTGGGGGTGCGGTGGGCAGTGAGCTGGACATCAACCAGCAGCATGCCTGGCAGCAGGGGTTGCTACACCCTGGGCTGTGTGAAAGGGAACATGGCCAGAAGATCAAGGGAAGGGATTATCCTCCCCTATTCAGCATGTCTAAATGGCCTGTCCAGTTTCAAGCCCCCCAGCACAGGCAGAACATCAAAAACGAGGAGCGAGTTCTGTAGCAAAAGCAAAAAAACCCCATGGAGAATGCTTGCGTACATTTTATGTTCTGGTTGGACGAGTCTACAAAAGGAAATCAACTATAGATGGGGGGAAAAGGGCATTTTCTGTGTTGCTCTGTGTCTTTCCCTCTTGAAGAACCCATAAATATATCTGCTCTATTCACATGAGAACTATAAAGTTGCATAATAAATTAACTGAAGGGAAGTAAACTGATTGTATAACAGTATGAAAGCACTAAAAAGTCATCCATTTGGACAACTTGACATCTTTCATGTTAGGTCTAAGGGATGTGTTAGTCATGTAAACAACCAGTGTTTTCAGTGCTGTTTTGGTTGGGGCTTTTTGAGGTTTTTTTTAATAGTCATTCTTCTAATTTGTTTGATTTGTAGCTGCACTTATTCAGGAAATCTGTTGTGCATAGCTGGAAAATATTTTAGGCTAAAGTATAAAATGGTCACTTAGTTTCTTGGTTGGATAGAGACTTCAGGTACTGCGGCAGAATTTTAATTTGTAGGAAGTGTTAGCCAGGCCTAGGAATCATATCAGAAAATGGTGTCTCTGTACTTGAGGTGTATGGCTATAAGCTATTGTAATTTTTTCCTTTGCAGTTTGGATTCTTCTCATGTCTCGTTCAAACATTCAAGATACGGAGCAGGAGAGCTTTTCCCAGAAATGGAGTTAATCTGTAAATCAAAATATTTTATAAAGTCTTTAAGAAATAATTAGTTTTGAGGTCTTGGCTTTAATAAATTAATCTTGTAATAGGAATACAGGGTCTGGTTAGCACAGCTCTTGGCTGCAGAAGGATGGCAAAATTGTCAGTTGGGATGTGAAAACATGGATGTTGGACCAAATAATAATATTGTACTCCTAGTCTTGTCTTGATTTCTAGGTCTTTGGCCTGTTTGTATACCTACATGGTGATTATTTTTCCCCAGGAAAAATGATGATGGGGAACTGTAGGGAATTTTTCAGTCCTTTAAGGACTATACTCTAGACACTGATTTATTTTTCTTTCACTGACCTTTAAAAGGACTGGCCTGTGCTCTTAGTGACCAGAATTAACTGGTACAGCTTTCCAGCATCATTAGATGATAGAGGCATGATCCACAAGGGCAGAACCAGATGATGACTGTAGCTTTTTCTCATGCTGAGGTGTTTGGAGAAGTAGAGTTGTCCCCTGAAACTTCCTTATAAATCCTCATCTTGCTAGAGGAGGTGAGGGCAGTGTAGCATGTCAGTAGGGATCTATGTGCTCCAGGGCTGCTTCAGGCTGGGGTGTGTGTTTGCAGGGTTGAACAGAATTCTGTGCTTCAGCACCTGCATAGAGAGTGCATTGTCCAGCCATGTTGGAGAAAATGAGGTTTTGTAGCAAGTGAAGCTTTGTGGATGAGCCCTGCCTCTGCTTGACCTTCAGAGGAGGCAGGCTGTGGGTTCTACCCTGACTGCAAGAGAGGTGAGCCATGGGGCTGTTCCTGGGGGTGGTACAGAAGGCTGCACCAGACTTCAATTTTTAAGAAATATTTTGCCTACTTTTAGTGCCTGTTCTCTTAAAATCCATTGCTGGTGGAGGATTAGAGTCGCCTTTTATTTGGCTTATCGTGGCAACTCATCTACGCCTGCATCTAATTGAGCATTAGCATTTTCTGTGTAGTCTTTTTTTTTTTTCTGTGCACAGCAGTGTGATTGAGAGATAGGTGCAGTTGCTAATTTAAAGGCACCGGTTTATAGTGACAGGAACAATACAGTAGTATTTTAAGTGTGCCAGGCCTCAATTTGCATCCTGGGAGGAATTCATATGAGCAGTGTAGGATTGTATATGGGTGATACTTTTGTCTTTCTTGGCACTTCTTTAGTGCTGTCTCTATTCAGTGTTAGACTACACTTGGCTTATGGAAAACGTAGTTCCGCATAGCATTGTAAAAGAAACAATACACCCGTTTTCTGTGGTCTCACATTTGACTGTTGGCTTCATCTAGCCATCCTTAGCATTTCTGACAACAAACAGAAACCCCAAGTGTAGCAGTATGGTTTTACTTAGCCAAGCAACTTTTATTACACCTGCCAGAGCATGAAATCATGCGGCAAGGTGCTTGATGTTAACTCTGTAACTGCCTTAAGCCTGTGGCAACTCTTCAACCTGGTGTATTTAGAGTTTCTGTAGAATGTGTCAGCAGTGCAGGCAGCAGTGACCAGCTTTGGCCAGTGACAATTCCAATAGTTTACAGAACATTTTAGGGCAAAGTTAAAACCAGAGTGCTCAATGTTAAGAAAGAGATTGTATCAGTCTCATATGTTACTTGCAGGCCAACTCTGTTTTGGAGTTAAAAATACCCTGAACTAGCAATATAGAGTGCAAAACTGTCAGAATATATTATGACAAAGACAGGAAATTTCTGTTGTCAAGTGAGAGCCGCTGGCTTTTATTATTACAAGTGAATAGCATTTCTGCATCATAGACAATGTTATTAATAATTGCTCATCATTCAGGACTGTAGTAAAGGAGTTGCTCCAGGGGACACAGAGTCATCATACACCGCAGTGTAATTGATAATAAAGATGTGTTGCCTTCAGGGAAAATGCTTTCCTTTTTATATACTGATGTTTTACTTCTGAAATCTGCTTTAAGAAAATTATTTCAGCTTATTTACTGATGTTTTAATGAAGATTTGGTGTGTCAGTCCAGTTTTCTGGCTTCTTTTGGCATCTGTCACAGCTCAGTTGCTTCTGTGTATGATCCATGACCTTGATGCAGGCAAGAGTGAATTACTGCTCTGGTGCTTTTGCCTGGTTTAATAAAATGTTTGGCATTTGGGTAATACTCTCCATAATGGTAAATGATTTTAATGAATGTCCATGTTGTAAAATGTCATTAGCATAACATTTTTCCTGGAAGTCTGACACACAATGCTTGTCCTAGAAACCCTTATGCTTTTTCAGCATTTATCTGTACGGATGCCATATTTTAGCAGTGCCTGTCTGGTGTGTGAATGCTTGGACATTTGTCACCCAGCAGTATTTGTTGGAGCTTCCCCTAATGGGCAGAACAGAACAGACCAGCAGCTCTTCTTGCCATCCCTCTGCCCTATCTATCAGCAGCTCAGCCAGCAAATTGGTTTTTTATTGTAAGCAGTGCACTCAATGACACCAGTTCAGAAGAGTGAACAGAGAACTCTGGGTGGAAGGGTTCCAGTTTGTATGTTCCTACTGAAAACCAATTTTTCTGAAGCATATTCTAATAGTGATCTGGCTAGAATTAGTACTTCAATAGCTACCATATGTTTTTATGCTAGATGTTATTCTTCACCAAACAGCACAATTCTTTTCTTTGTATATCCTCTGGCCAGTCAGTGACTCCTGTAGATCAAAACAGGGGGGAAGGGGTTCTTCTAGTGATATTCCCTCTAATACTTCCTTTGCTGTAGGAGGAAAAAGGAACTGCCAGAGACCCAGCATAGTTACATCTAAGCAAATTCAGTTGTCACTGTGTGTCTGTACGAGCTCTGCAAGTTGGCCATTTCTGCTGGGTGTCATATTAGCAATTCATGGCAGTTGGCTCTGTGCTTTTGGTGTTGTCATCATCGTTGTCTTTGGCACAATCGCTGCTGCTCTATACAGGGAGGACCCTGTGTATTGACATTAATGACTGTGTGGTGATGTCTTTGAAAATAGCACTGATTACCTACCTCCTGTCAACCCAGGCTGCCCTCACAGCTTCTGTGGATATGTACCTGTGCTACATGTAGGATATTCTTCAAAGGATTTTTGCATTCTGCCTGAAGGCTGACAAAAACTAGAACCTCAGACACATGTGCACACACATGCACATATGTATGTATGTACATATATTTGTATCTTTCCATTTGCACTGTGGTGGAAATGTGCTACAGTATATGAATTAAAAGGATGACTTCTGTGTGCACTAGGTGCATATAATTGCAGAAGCATCGTTATCTGAACCTTGCTGGCAGAATTCTGAAATCCCTGATGTTGATGGACAAGGCTTTCAGGTGTTCCTGTTTATACAGCTCAGGAAATCTGCATCTTGCTTCAAGAAAAATAGTTATTACATCCCTTTAATGTGAAGGTTATGCTGCCTAATGTAGTATTTTTCTCCTATATTAAAATACAGTTGCAAAGTGCAGAAGCTTTCTTTTCTAACAGCCTGTATTAACAGTCTGTAGTAGCAGTCTGTCAGTATTGAACTGCTCCTGTAGCTTTTAAATTCTGAAAGTCAGGGGGACATACATGCAATATTTTATTTGTTTGTTTGTTTTATGCTTAGCTGAACTAGATGCTGAGCATGCACAGAAGGTTTTGGACATGGAGCACACCCAGCAGATGAAGCTAAAGGAACGTCAGAAGTTCTTTGAAGAAGCCTTCCAGCAGGACATGGAGCAATACCTTTCTACAGGATACTTGCAGATAGCAGAGAGGCGAGGTAAGTTTTAAAATACTTTCTGTGTAATGCATAAACACACAACTTGGAGAACATTGTTGAGGGGTCAGAGTCAGCAGCGGTTTTAATGCTTAACAGATGAAGCATTGCAGTGTCCAAATTCTTCCTTGGTGGAATTGGAACTTCCGATAAGCCATTTAAACAAACTTTGTGTTCCAGGGGAACTCGATACCTTAGAAAATCAGTCAGACTGCTCATTGAGAAAATGCAAAGCACTGAAGTACATCTGGCACAGCACTTTTCTCTGCAGCTGAAGAGTGCATCTATATCTATAGAGATATGGATGGAGGCAGCTGCTTCTGTCCACTGGTGTTCCGAAGCCTGGGACTGTAACCTGGCAAGAAGGTGCCTCAGAAAAATTTGAAAAGTGCAGGGGAAAGCTCAGGGTTGCAGTTCAAAGTAGTTCCCAGGTGGTAACTATTTCCATCGTGAGTGTAGCATACAGGGTATGTGATTAGGACATGGGAGGTCAGATTAAGTGCTCTCATTATGAGATGACTCAAGTCTGGCATCTCTGGACTAGCTAAAGCACAAGAATGCTATAGACTACAGACACTTCTGTGTGGGAGATTTCCATCTGTTGGGCCAAAATGCAGGGAATGTTGGACCAGTAAGGAATTAAGTGCAAAATTACACACTCCTGTGGCAGGAAAAAAATATAGAGATTCTGTCCCCGTTCCAAGATCAGTTCTGCTATCATTTTTAATGTCAGAGCAGGGAATACAATCCAAGATTTCCATTTCTCTGCATGAGTGCTATAAATACTCATCTGCAAGATGCTCTCAATGGGTGGCTAGGGAGAGGTGGGATATGTAAGTCTAAATTTGTGGACTAGGAAGGAAATGAGATTGGGTCTCCTGCTTGTAGTCCATTAGACTATGTAGTCCATTAGACTAAAAGAGGACATTGTCATGGGCTAGTAGTGGACACACAGCTCTGTTAGAGTGTTAGGCTACCTAATGTTTGGAACTTCAGCTTTTTAGTATAACGTGGAACCCGTGTGTATCAAAGAAACTGTTCTAATGCAAGATTTGGCCCTGCAGTGCATGTAAAACTACAGAGCTATAGTATATTTGGAAAAATAACCCAATCAAATTACAGGATTTCATCCCAGTTCACCTATGAAAGCTTTTCATAGAGTAATTGTAAAATTTAGATAAACTATTAAACTGCTAATTGTAATATTTGATGTTATACATGCAGCAACTGGACTAAAGTCTGCATACCCCTGAAAGTACTTGTTTCATGTTTGTGTGTTTTACTGTGCAAGGCAGAAGAGGCTTATCCAAGTATTTAATTCCCTTGCAAATTGTCGGTATTATATTGACAGTAGTAAGTAATTTGCTTGAGTAGTTAATAATGTGAAATCCCCATGCTGAGAGAAGATACTGTGCAGGACCATACGTTTCACATACTGCTGTCATTCCTTAGATTAGCCGAGAGAGGAAGAATGCTGCTCTCTGTTAACATTAATCCTTCTTTCTGAATTTCCACATCCCTTGTATATTGACATTTTGTGATTGTGTGCTTATATGTGTTTGGTATTTTTTTTCAAAAAAGACTTTTAGCTGAGAGAATTGAAAATGTATTGCAAAATGGAAATTTCCAATCTTTGCCCCTGAGCCCCATCCTAGCTTATTTCTGACAATGCTATTGCTATAAGTATTGTTGCTAAAAATGTTTTGTTTTACAAAAACAGTAATGAAAGTTAGGTTCACAGCAAGGACTGCACAGAGTACTCTTGGATTTGGGCTGACATTGCTGCTGAGCAGCTCCTGTGGGTGTGCTCCTTCCATTCCTAGTTTAATTATTGCTAATGCACACAATTACAGCAGCTATTGAAGCCTTGGTAGGTAGTAACATTATGTAGCTAACATTTTGTATTGTCAGTTTGTTCATTGCACCGTTTTTACTGCAGAACCAATTGGAAGTATGTCTTCCATGGAGGTGAATGTGGACATGCTGGAACAGATGGACCTAATGGACATGTCTGACCAAGAAGCACTTGATGTCTTTTTAAACTCAGGAGGCGAAGACAATAATATGCTTTCTCCCATGCTGGGTATGGTATTAGTAATGACAGTGTGCTTAGAGACAAAGTGATAAATCACCAAATTGCTCTAATTTGTGATGGATGATGTTATCTCATAAAACATTGTGCTTTATGTAGATTGAATATTCTTCATTAGTGCTTTTCAAAACACAACATTTGGTTGCAGTACAAGGGAGCTTGCTGCAAAACTGCATGATATTTCTGGACTGTCTCTTTTTTCATCTAGTTACTACAGCTTCCTGTTGTGTTCTTCACAGTATGGGTAGGTGATGTGTTAGATACTGCTTTTTAGGGGCATTTCTCTCATTGTAGAGTTGATAGAGGACATTTTAACAAACATCAACAGAAAGCTTATGGTAATTCGGTTTTTATTTTTAAGATTACTTGCTTAGAGTTTGTCCAGAATGTTGCTTGGACCAGTTGGGTAGTGTAAGATCTTCAGTGAGAGATGCTCAAGAGACGTGGTGCAATGCAGCAGTTGTTGTGCTAAAGCATATACACACACACACACACACACATATATATAAAATGTAACAATGTGTTGGAAGCTTCTGAATAGTGATTCTGATAGTGCAGCTCTTTCATGTAGCCTTCTTCCTGCTGGTAATATTAGTTACATGGGATTAAATTAATCCTAAATTTTGTTTGCATGAACAAACTGTATTTATGTGTTGCCAAGTTGCAGCAAGATGAGGAATCTCCTTAAAGTAGGGAATTAGTGTCTGGATACTCGATCTTTTATCTACCAGGGAAGTGCATTTTCTTAGTTAAAAACTTCAATACTAGAATGCCTTTTCTCAGAAGAGCCAAAATGATTTTTCTTGGGGGAGATGATAAGACTCCTTTAAAGCTACTTTTGATTTTTTCTGAAAATAGAATGGAAATATTTTTATAAAAGTGCTTATATCACTCCCTATGTAAAGGTGATTAACACCTTGCTGTGAACATGAAAAACTTACAGTAAGTAATCAAGGTACACTTGACTGCTAAAGGGTTTTGTTTCATTGCAAAAACTGAATTCAGATGGCTGGTTTTGGATAGGCATCCAATTGATGCATTATTAAAGTTGATCATCATTGAGCAGCCAGTAATTACAGAATCTAGGACTGTTTTCCCCTTGCTGGCTCTTTGATAGATGTTGGATCAAGAAGCTTCATGTCTTAACAGCAAACAGGCTAACTGGATTATCTAAGGAAGTGCAGAAGCTGCTAGATGGGGTTGGGGTTCTTTTTCCTAAATAGATGTAAAATTTATTAGCCCATCAAAAAAAAAAGTATGATTTGTGTTGTAATATAGATTGTGTAGACTGTTTTCCCCTTGCTGGCTCTTTGATAGATGTTGGATCAAGAAGCTTCATGTCTTAACAGCAAACAGGCTAACTGGATTATCTAAGGAAGTGCAGAAGCTGCTAGATGGGGTTGGGGTTCTTTTTCCTAAATAGATGTAAAATTTATTAGCCCATCAAAAAAAAAAGTATGATTTGTGTTGTAATATAGATTGTGTATTATATGCATAAAATTTATTAGCCCATCAAAAAAAAAGTATGATTTATTTTGTGTTGTAATATAGATTGTGTGTATATATATATGCACATTCACTGTAGTACTGTGTACCCATGCTGTCCTGTTCCAGCACTGCAGCCTCACTGCAGAGGTTGGCTTGGCTTGCAGCAAAGACTTAATTCTCAACAACTATTCCTACTGCAGAGTAACAGTCTTGTCAGTCTTGCTGTTGTGGTTCCAGGCAATTCATTTCCCTCTGAGTAGGGGGTTTTTATGCTTGCTCTAAGTACCTGGCACCCTAGTATCAAACCAAATATGCAATAGTCTTCATTCTCAGAGAAATGAGATGGCTTAAAGGTAACTTTTCATTTCGCTGTCAGTGAAGAACTGGGTTGTCAGGGCAAGATTTGTTTCACAATTTTGCTGACACCACAGCATACAGGTAAGTTATTTTAGTAACTGGTAAAAATGAAAATAAGCTCAAGACATTAAAATGTTTTCAAATTTGTCTTGCTATAAACATTGCCAGCTTATAGGCATTGGTTTTAAAAGATTTAATGATAGGACGTTGAACTGAAAAATTTACTTAGCTCTGCCACCCCTGAAAACTCCTCTGTGTGTTGTGTAAATTAATCTAATGCATGCTGGTGTGCACAACATAAAGGCAGGTGTCTCTAAAATTTCTGGTGATGCCTGGAGATTCCTGATACCACTTGCATTCAGTATAAATTCAGTCCTACTTCAAGAAGCGACGCAGCGGAAACCTGCCAGACATCCTGCAGTGACACAGGCAGTTGGAGTGGCAGAGTGTTCTCTGTCCAGGCAGGTTGGTCAGCTGTCACGGTTATGAATGTGACATCAGTTGATTATCAGCTTGTGTTGAAACTGGAGACCTGCTGAGGTACATTTCCCCACAGCATTCCTGGGTCCCAGAGGAGCTACTACAGTGTCACTTAAAGGGCTAGTTTATGTCCAAGTTTAGGACTAGAATTTAAGATTGCAGCTAGTCAGGACAAGAAATGTGCCAGAGCAACAATATTTAGTACAAGAAACTTCTGTTGCCTCCAAATACTGTTATGACTGGTTCCTTGTTAAGATTTAACTCAGGTACTTGTAAGACTATGGGGACCAGCCATAGAGCAATGTAGTTTGAACTGCTCTGCAAATAGCCTGAGCAGAAGTAAGGTATAGTGATCAGCTAATATCCATCTGATGCTTCTGAAACATCCCACAAGATTTTTTACAGTATTCACTCACTAAAGTTACTCAGTGCTGAACCTGGGTGTCCTGACTGTGGAGAAGCACTTGTTAGGTAGATAAGGAAAAAAGGGCTTAATTTGGCAGATCACATAGAAAATATTTAGATGTTTCCACGTTTTAACTTATTGACTTTCTGTCAGGAACTGTCCAGGGAAGAGGATTGAAATTCAAAACTTGAACTCTCCAACTGCAAGCAAACAGTGTTACACCAAACTTGCTTAGAAATCTTATTTGCACGGGATATGGAGGAAGCATAGTCTTAAAATCCACTTCCTGTGCACTTCAGCTATAGTACAGCTGTATCAGAGGAATACTTTCATGCTGATGCTGTGGGCAAGAATTTGTTTTGTATTTGCATCTCCCATTTGTAGTCAAAACTAGAGATGACTATTATTGCCTGTCTCCCAGCTGCTATTTTTTTAAATTTCCCCCAGGTTTGTGTTGCTCTGTTGGACAGTGTTTGTTTAGAGGTTTTTCCTCTTGGTGATGATTGTCATCACATGCTGAAGTCTGAGTGGATTTTATTAAAGTCAATCAGGAGGATTAAGTGGTCTTGGCTAACAGGCAAACTGGGCATCAGCCATGTCTCTTAACAGTCAGGACTTAATGCTTCTGCCATCTTACCTTATTTGATCTCAAGCATTAGCAATTCTAGAATGAGCAAAAGACATACACACCTTCAGAAACAAATTAAAAACAGCCTGTGGCTTGTATTGAAGATCATCTTCACAAATGCCAAAAGGTAGCTCTGTGTTCTGGGAGGACTTTTTAATGGTGTTTTGCAAAGAAGGAAAACAGCCTGAATGTGACTCACTAACCAACGCTGAGCTCAGTTAATGTATTAGCTTCTCAATTCCCTTACTGAGTCAGAGCTTGATTTTTGTCGTTGTTGTTGTTTTTCCAACTCTAAGGGCCCGACTCCAACACCTATGTGAATGAGATAAGTCTTCAGGTTCCGAGCCAGTCTGAGTTACGTCAGAAACTGTCTTCACTGTCATCAACCTGTACCGACTCTGCCAGCCAAGATGCGAGTGAAGGAGAGTCTCCAGTTGTTCAGTCTGATGAAGAAGAAGTTCAAGTGGACACTGCCCTTGCTGCTGTAACTGAAAGAAAGGGTGCTTCAGATGCTAGTGATGAAAGTGACTCTCAAACTATTTGAATCTTAAAACCATATCCTTTAAGAATGACTTCTGAATGAATGAACAAATGAATGAAGAGCTTGCCTGTGTAACAATTTGCTAACCAAGCATAACAGCCAGATCTTTTTACTTAGTTATACTGCCTTTTTACAAAATTGCCAGTCATGTGGAGGTTGGTTTTTAAAAAAAATATATGCCTAGAGCACACACACTTTAACAGTAGTCTTGGGGCTCAAGGGAGCAGTAAAACTGTTGTATATACTATGTATAAGAGAATTAAAGGGGGAAGACAGAAGCTACTTTGACCACTAACCTTTAAATGGCTGATTGGAACTACTTAGAGTTGATGTGTAATACTGAACCCAAATTGTTCCTTGCATGTTTTCAGCTGCTGCAACTGAAGATTTAGGATCCAAACCAAAATGAAAAGTTATTTTCTACTCTTTACTACCTACTGTCTGCCTCCTGCCTTTGTCTACTAATGCAGCAGTGTCTACTGTTCTCACACTTCTTATTCAGGACCAACTTAGTTATCATAGGTGTTAAGTCAAAAAATAAGAACCTGAAAAGGAGGAGAGATGCATATTGAAATGTTATACTCCTTGTGGAGCAGGTATCTTAGCATTGTGTAACCTTACTCCTCTTTCAAGATAAAATAAAGTATTTCTATCCCAACCATGTCTTTTACTTGATTATCAAAGTATTTTATCCGTGACAGAGAACAGAGGAGCCTAATTCAGGAAAAAAAGAAAAGGGTTATTAGGAGCACCAGTGTACTGTGCTTTTTCATGGTAACATCTGTGTGACTACACTGATGCAGGCCAGCAGTGTAAGGGAAATAAACTGGAATTAATTATAAATTGTGTATATTTTATAAACCTTAGGACCTATAGGCATCACCATATTACAATTTTTTTCCTGCAGTCATTTTTCTCTCTCAACTTGAGGTCTGAACATGTCTAACACCTCTTGCTTGTCAAGTCTCATGCTCTATTTGCAGGGATCTGCTCTCCTTTGAGAAGGCTCCTGGCTCCTGCTCTTCATGCACAGAGGGAAGGAATGTAATCAGAAACAGCGTAAGTAAAAGGATGAGCTGTGATGTAGATCCCTTCTAGAGACCTGCCCTGACAAAGCCAATGGTTGGGAAAGAGGCATCTCCTGCTGCTTGCCAGCTGGGAAGTGGCCAGTTTCCTTAGGGATTCGCTCGTCTCTCCTGTTAGCTGACGAAGTGTTTCCTGAATCCTGTCTGGTAAACGAAAGCTAGAAGCTCCCTACATACAGTTAGAGATTTACTACTGAACAAGGCATCTACTGAAAGAATCTTTTCTTGAAGGAGCTTCCTTTACTCTCTTGCTTTCCAGAAGACAGACAAAATGTCCAAAAAAGTTTTGTTTTTTTTATTAAACCTCGTAGTACAAACCTGGAAAGTAAACAAAAAACTGGCAATAAACAACATGAAGTCTTTCCTTACAAGGAAAGAGAGCAGAGCAGCGCTAATAAATTAAATGTCAAACTGTAAGCCATAGTCAGAAGTTTACTGTCAAGAGGGAAAAGTACACAGCAAGGCCATAAAAACCAGACAACCACATTTGAAAACACTTGACTCTGTTTATGTTATTGTTAAATATTCCAAAACAGTTCAGTCTTCTGCAACAACAACCAACAAATTGTATTATAGGACTTTCCTGACAGTCACCACTGGCAAGCTCAGTGCAATATGGGTAGCTACGGTATTGTTGAATTCAATTACGAAACAAAACAGTTTGTGAAAACATTTTCCCTTTTTTATTCCACACATACTGTACACACAACCAGAAAAGGGCAACAGCTACTCCATTATTATTTTTTGTTGTTGTTCAGTGATGTAAGCAGCACTTATAAATGTTACAAGAAAAACCCTGTAAGCATCCAATCCAACCGATGAAGAAAGTGAAACGTAAGGCTTTTCTTCATCTTGTCTCTTTGCCATCCCTCCCCCCACCCCAAGAAAAGGCTCAAGTATTTAAAAAAATTTACAGGCATATGTACAAAAGGTGTGATTTTTTTTTTGTTACAACATGAAGAGAAAAAATAGACAAGATGAAAGCAAATGCATTTTCACATTCAAAAGAAATATGCAGACCTGCTAGTGGCTCTAAATGTGATCATATAATGAAACAAATTCAAAACAAAAATTAATGCTTGACTGTGTAAAGGTGTGAAAAACAGCAGTGGAATGGAAATGGAATGTTAGAAAGATTGCACATCTATGACAAAAGAAGCACTTATGGCTTCAATCACCTTTTTTTTCTTTTTTTTTTTTTAAAGGATGCTATTGAAGGGTTTTTGATAAAGTAGCCAACAGCACCAAAAAATAACAGAATGGATTTCCTAATGAAATCAGGCACAGTTTTCCCTCACATGACTCCTCAAGGCAGGCAGTCTTTTTTCCTCCTTTTTTTTTTTTTATTTTATTTTTATTTTTCCCCCTCAAAACAGATGCATAGTGATGTGCTGGTAAAAGAGAACATACTCCAAATCTCCTCCTTTTGCCTACAGTTAGGAAACAAAGTCCATCTTCAGCTGCCATAACCTCCCAAAGAAAGTGTGTATTCTCCAATTTAAAAAATTACAAAACTCATCTTGCTGTGACAGAATAAAAGACAGCCAAAGTAAAGCAATTTCTTTCAAGTTTTTGTCTCCTATCCCTTTTCTCTCTAGAAAAATCTGCTCACATGACTGGAGAACAAATTATAAAACACATCAAACTTTAACCTATTCAAAAAATGGGTTAAAAGCCTTTTTTCACAGTTACCAAAAAGGCTTTTTATTTTTTCAGCCATAGGGACAATACAAATTAATATTTTATCAGCCCCTTGCCGGTTTCAAAACAGTGAACATACGGCAGTTTAAAAAAATCAGACTGCTGTATCTTTCTATTCTAAGTACAAAAAAAAAAAAAATTCAACAGTTTAATGCTAAAACAAAATTAGTTCTCTAAAACCAGAAGAAAATCTTCTTTAGAGCTAGTGCAAAGACAGCTTGTATTCTACAGCAAGTACTCCAAACTATGGTATAATAATTACAAAAAATATATATAAATTGACAAAATGAGAGTGTTGGCATCTTCAGGATTAACTTGAAGCACTTTTGGATGAACTGGATGATGAAAGCCTAGATGATGGCACGTCAACTGTCGCTCTCTTACGAGGTCCTCTTTTTGGTGTAGGCTTGCTGATACAGTTCTCAATGCTGCCATTTTTACCAGATACTTTTCCACAGATTTGATTGACAAGACTGATGATTTGTTCCTGTTCAGGAAGTGGGAAAAACAAAACACAGATTAGCATCTGCTCTTTCTCCAGTCACTTGGACAGACATGTAGTGCTGCCTTTTTGACTGAGAGCACCAGACTGGGAGAAGGGGAGAGGGGTTATCTATATATTTGCAAACTATGCAGAAGCTTGGCTTATATACTACTTATCCCAACCAGGAGTTTTGTAAAATGTCCTGTGTAGTAATCCGAGTAGTGCCCTTTTGGATGCTTTCTCCCTTACCAAATTTAAAGACAGTTAGAACTAGAAAGATCTAAGCTCTGTCCACTAAGCCATTTACTAAATAATCCTTTAAAATTTAAGGAAAAAATGCCACTTTTTCCTTGTAACACTGTTATCATTGGTTCTGCTATGCTACTGTTCAAAATTTCTTCTGGGTCCCTGAGTGCTCAGGTGCTCTGAGCCCACCCAAAGAGAAAACTGGTTTGCTGCCACATAGGAAAGGGCTGCAGGTCCCTGGCACTATGAGTCCTTACATTGCACATCAAGTTGTCTTGGATACAATGCCACGCCTAATGCCACTGCAGTCAGGGATTTGATAAAGTTTGGAGGGTGAGAAGGAGGGGAGATTTTTCTTAACTGGCTGTCCCATCCTAGTAAGAATGTTGAGAAGTTATTTTTGTGCGAAGTTGAATCTGCTTCTTAATTTAAGTTTACCAAAGAATTAAATAGATGTAACAAATAGCACTTAACATGCAGGTTATCTCTCTCAACATTCTCAGCCCTCAAAAAAAAAAGTCATGTGTCATGATAACCAGGCATGCAGTGAGGACCTTGCAGAAATGTAGAAAATTTGTCAACAGTAGTTTACATTTGAAAAAATCATCCAGTACTGAAGGACAGCTTTGCTTGCCTTCCCCAGCTTAAAATAATCTACTTTGTAATTATAAGACCTAGCGAAAT